>NC_056438.1:50887065-50927065 GCF_018296145.1 Oncorhynchus tshawytscha | reverse complement strand
AATGTGTCCCTGTCTGTCCACGTGTCACTGTCTGTCACAAACATTTTCTCTCGACATGTGTGCACCTACGTTGTAAACTTTCATTCATAAGCTAGGTTGTAGCAACCTCATGATGGGTATAGGGAAAATTAAAGTATCATTTAGTAGCCTAAACCTATCGCTGTTACATTGAAGTGGGTGAATGGAAAATGAATGACAGTCTTCCAACATGCTGAAATAGAAATAAGGCCATGCTGATGAAAAAAAGATCATCCTCCCTCATCTTAAATGGCACTGACCGACACTGGTCTATACATACCATGTATTTATATTCTGGATTCTGGCACTTGTTCTGTCATTCCTTGATTTCTTCTTTAGATTTGTTTCATTATTTGTGTATTTGCATGACATTCTTGTGTACTGTTGGAGCTGGTTACACAAGCATTGTGCTGCACCTGCTATAACACCTGCAAATCTGTGTACGCGACAAATACACTTCGATTTGATTTGAAAGAGACCGAGAGAGTGTGTGGGAGAGAGCCAAAGCCAGAGGTTATGTCAGGTAACTTTTACCACCAAATATTTGAAAAATAAGGAAAGCAGAAAAATAAGATTCCCTACAGTAGCTCACTACCACAACACATTACTTTTTGTGCAACGCAGACCCAGTCCTTCATCTACTAAGCCTTACAAACTGTAGCCTGGATGTCTGTTATTGGGTTTGGAAAATCAAACATGCGGTTCTCCATTATTGAATGATACACCGCCGTACATCACTCGGCATCTGTAGTGCAGCAGCCCTCGCCATCTCAACAGATTAGGAAACAATGATAATGTGCCTCTCTATCATGCTTGAGATGTATGTAATCAACAGAGAACTACAGTGCACCGCATTCTGCAAAATATATGAAACACAGTCAATACTGCACGCTCAACAAAGCATTGTCAGGAAAGAGAGCTATGAAATCGGCAGTGGCCTGTTACAATAAAGAATAAGATGGTGTCTTCTTATGCACCTACCTCACCTAAAATAGAACAATTCCCGTAGAACCTCAAGTCTTCAGTCATGGTGAAGTGTTAAAATACGAAAGACAATTCATTGTTTACAACTCTCGTGTCTGGGACTGAGGTTCAACACAAATCGAATTCCCAAACTGGAAACAGCTACACATTCAGAATAAATCCATGGAAATTGATTCCACAGCAAACCAAATGTGGTTATTTCAAGGTTCCCGGGTTCCATTGGGTTATGGGAATGGTGATGGACAGTAAAACTAACACATACAACATTCATATGGTTATGGACAGTTTTTTCTTCTTACCTCGGCAGACGTTCCCGTTATCAGTCTCGAACCCGGCCTTGCAGGTGCAGCTCCCGATAGGAACCATCCACTCGCCATCTCCATTGCAGTACAGCTTTATGGGCACGTCCACCTCCTCTGAATTCGGGATGCAGATTCCTCTAGCGATGACCAGGGAGGTGCTCTCAGCCCCTGTCATGGTCTCAGGGAAGATGGCAAAGTTCTGCACCACACTTGGGCACTTCTTATAAAACACTCTGACCGAGAGCAGCGACATACAGGCACCATAGTCCTGAAACGCCAGGTAGAACCCGTTCTTCGACAAAGGGCCAAAGCTCCGAACCTCCGTGTTGACCTTCATCAACCGTCCGCCGAAGTCCACCTGGGAGAAGCTCTCATCAGCCGCGATAGTGTCAACCTTTAGGTAGGGGGCTTCCATCCAGAAGGCGGTTCCTTTGGTGGCGATAACCGAGTCCGTCTCGTAGTAGTAAAGGTTGAAGGTCTCCTTGCAGGAGCCGGGGACATTGGGGATGGAGCTGCAGTCACGCACGGTGAAGCGCATCTCCACGTAGATCCTCTGAGCTCCACGTCGGTCGATGAAGGTGGTGAGGAGCCAGTTGTTCTGGCTGGGCTCGAACACGTTGCACACCTGGTAGGTCCGTATGGTGTTGAGGTTCTCGTCGTAGCCGCTCACCTCCTCCCACTGTGAGACAAACAAAGGAGAGACCAGAGAGAGGGGGGATGATTAGAAACATACAGTATCTTGAAAAGTCACAACACAGCTACGAGGAGTTTTTGACACTACAATGCCAAAAGAGAGGGACGCTCAGTTAGTATCACCTCAACTCTTTATGTAAACAGATTTCTGAAACCATATACAGTACCAGTCAACATTTTGGACACACGTGCTCATTCAAGAATTGATCTTTATTTTTAATATTTTCTACATTGTAGAATAATAGTGAAGACCTCAAAACTCTTAAATAACATATGGAATCATGTAGTCACCGAAAAAGTGTTAAACAAATCCAAGTATGTTTTAGATTTTAGATTCTTCACAGTGCCACCCTTTGCCTTGATTACAGCTTTGCACACTCTTGGAATTATCTCAACCAGCTTCACCTGGAATGCTTCTCCAACAGTCTTGAAGGAGTTCCCTCATATGCTGAGCACATGTTGGCTGCTTTTCCTTCACTCTGCGGTCCAACTCATCCCAAACCATCCCAATTGGGTTGATTTCACGGGATTGTGGAGGCCAGGTTATCTGATGCAGCACTCCATCACTCTGTTTCGTCAAATAGCCCTTACACAGCCTGGAAGTGTGTTAGATCATTGTTCTGTTGAAAAACAAACGATAGTCCCACTAAGTGTAAACCAGATGGGATGGCGTATTGGTGCAGAATGCTATGGTAGCCATGCTGGTTAAGTGTGCCTTGAATTCTAAATAAATCACTGACAGTGTTACCAGCAAAGCACCCCAACACCATCACACCTCCTCCTCCATGCTTCACGGTGGGAATCACACATACGGAGATCATCCGTTCACCTACTCTGCGTCTCATAAAGACACGGCAGTTGGAACCAAAAATCTCAAATTTGGACTCATCAGACCAAAAGACAGATTTCCACCGGTCTAATGCCCATTGCTCATGTTTCTTGGCCCAAGCAAGTATCTTCTTCATATTGGTGTCCTTTAGTAGTGGTTTCCTTGCAGCAATTCAATCATGAAGTCCTTATTCACGCAGTCTCTTCTGAACAGTTGATGTTGAGATGTGTCTGTTACTTGAACTCTGTGAAGCATGTATTTGGGCTGCAATCGTAGGTGCATTTAACTCTAATGAACTTATCCTCTACAGCAGAGGGTCTTCCTTTCCTGTGACGGTCCTCATGAGAGCCAGTTTCATCATTGCGCTTGATGGTTTTTGCGACAGCACTTGAAAGAACTTTCAAAGTTCTTGAAATGTTCCTCATTGACTGACCTTCATGTCTTAAATTAATGAATGACTGTCGTTTCTCTTTGCTTATTTGAGCTGTTTTTGCCATAATATGGACTTGGTCTTTTAACAAATAGGGGTATCTTCTGTATACCACCCCTACCATGTCACAACACAACTGATTGGATCAAACGCATTAAGGAAAGAAATTCCACAAATTAACTTTTAACAAGGCACACCTGTTAATTGAAATATATTCCAGGTGACGACCTCATGAAGCTGGTTGAGAGAATGCCAAGAGTGTGCAAAGCTGTCATCAAGGCAAAGGGTGGCTACATTGAAGAATCTCAAATATAAAATATATTTTTATTTGTTGAACACTTTTTTGGTTACTACATGACTCCATATATCTTATTTCATAGATTTGATGTCTTCACTATTATTCTACAATGTAGAAAAAGAAAAATCCTTGAATGAGTAGGTGTGTGTCAAAACTTTTTACTGGTAGTGTATGTATTAATATGAACTTTTTCCGGCTTTGCAAAAGGTATGGAAAAATAACACAAAGTTTAGATATAAACAATGAAACTATCAGTAAATTTGAAGCAGCTGAAGATAAATTAACTCTGAGTTTTGAAGACAAACTTGTGGCAGGGATATGGAAAGTTAATTTGGACTCAACTGACTTCCTAAAATGACAGTTCCCTTTCTACCAGTGGTTATTAACGCAGTTTCTCTGGAACACATCCGCAAGGTCGAAGTTCACTGTCCAGTATCCAGACAACCTTTCCCCAGAGCTTCCTATACAGTTAATGTGTGTTGAGGCTGGCAATTGAGGACAATGAGAGGCTCAATTAAAGATGTTACAGAACTGTTGTATTTGATGCGAAACTCCCTTCTGCCCAGTTTCCCTGATGTTGCTTTTCTTGCCATCCCTGTAACTGTTGCTTCTGCAGAAAGATCGTTTTCCCAACTAAAACTCATAAAGAACTACCAAAGAAGAATTAGGCTCTCGGTCTAATATGCGCTTTTGAACATCTGAGTAAGATCCACTAATGGCACTGGCGCCATTGTAGCCTTGACCATGGCATTTGTTCACTGATATCCCCTTATACTTGCAATCAGTTTATTTGATATTTGTCACTTTTTCAGTCACATTCCTGAAACCCAAGAAACACTAAGCGTGCTAGTACGTATGGATATAAAAAAGGTTTATGAATGACCTTTTGGAGAGTTACAGTCAAAAAATGTTATAAAAAAACAAAATAGACCGATGACAGGCACATGGGCTGAGGGGGGAGGGGTGAGACCCTTCAGAGCTGCTGCAGTGTGTCTGGCGCTGCTGTGTGTTCTCCTACTGGCTGGGATCATAGGTCTGTGTTTCTACCACAACAAAGTCATCAGTGAGTTTGAAGATTATAAAGCTTCCAAAAACAACCTGACAAAAGAGAGAGAATTGTTATAGACCAGTTATAACAACCTGGCAAAGGAGAGAACCCAATTCTGACTTGTTTCAGGAAACGAGGCATGTGTTGCACGTCACTACTTCACAGGAGAGGCATTTGAACGTAAACATGTCTTTTTTTGAAAAAATGTGGTTTTTTTTGTCAGAAGTACCTTCTGGAAGATGTGAACTTTCACGTGCCTTAATAGCACACTTGTATGCCATCTGTAAATACAAATACAATTGTTCAATTACGAGCCTAGTTGGTTTAGCGACGGACAAAGTCAGGAACCTTCCAGCTAGCCATGATTGGCTGAGATAGTAGATGGGCTGGACATGCCGAGAGATGAGATCAGGTTGTCCATGTGGCATGCTTCTGTCTATAACATGAGCTGCTCAGTATGTGTAGACAATCTTTTCTGTAATCAGCTTTTTTTTTAAGATATCATGAAGAACTGCAAAAGCGCTGCCCTGAATTTAACAGGCGCTATCGTATCGACAAAGATCCGTTGGAAAACGTTGTGATGGACTACTTTCTGGAAGACGATCGTGCCACTCGGAAAATGAATCAGACAAAGAGGAAATCCCTGATTTAGGTAAACACATTTTCATTGAACCAGACATGCAGGAGTCTTCTGATGACAGTGACGGGGATGGAAACAGTGTTGTTGTCACAGAAGAAGTTGACCGAGTTTTGAAATCAGTGGAATGCCTGGTGGAAACAGAGTATGATAGCTAAGGAGCTGGAAACATTCTAGTGTTTGATTGCAAATATACTGAAGGAGTCGAAAAGAGAACACAGAAGGCTATTGTATAAAACACCTGTCTCCGGATTACATCTTCAAGCTAAGGGTAACCATGGAATCTGTGACAGAAAGGAAGAAGCGTTTCAGATATTATGTATTTCTAATTTTGTCAGAAAGTACTTTACATTGCAAGTTAAAGTATACTGTTAACTAGCTAGCTAACGTTAGCTGGCTGGCTTGCTATGTATGTGTATGATCTGTGTAGTAATATTATTTGTATCTCAGAAAGCTATATGCATTGCTAGTTATAGCCTAATGTTAACTGGCTAGCTAACATTGAACCTAGTTGATGAGCTTTAGCTACCTGAAGATTCATGGTGGCTAGCTATGATAATCAGTTTGTATTGCTATGCCACGTTCAAAAGAACTGGGAACATGGAAATCCCAGACTTCTGACTTCAGTGCGTTCAAGACAACTGGCTACTCAGAAAAAAAATTGCGCAGAGTGGGAAAATTCGTTTTGGACGGTCAGCCAACTCGTGAACTCGGCTATCTTTCTAGAGCCCCGACTTTCAGACCTGAAGATCATTGACGTTATGATTGGACCTCATATTTTTCCAAGTTCCCATTTGTCTTGAAAGCACCATTGGGTGAATTCTTTAGCTAACTAGCTAGCTACATGTCTAAACAAAAGACTCCACTTCACCAGATGATTACATGGCCCATCAAGTTAGCCCGGTGTGTCTGGGGTGATTACGGTCATCTATTGTATTTCATGAACATGTCTGGACAATAGTGACCCATCCACTTGCTAGATGTGGCTGGGGGATAGTTATAGTATTTATTTCACATGACCCATCAATTTAGACACGTGTGTCTGGGTAAGAATCATCTAATAACTAATAAATATTTATACAGTATTTATCTGGACACTTTCTATTTTTGATATTGCTACTATGCAAATATGCAAGTATCCATTTCACTGTACCGTTTACACCTTCTGTATACTGTGCATGTGACAAATAAACTTAGATTTTATTTTATAAGGTGTGTGTTTACCAGAGACGGTAATATGAAGAACAACATGACCTGCACCAAAGTCAGATTAGGATAAAGGCCAAAGACTAAATAAAGTGTATGTTTGCTACTACTTTCAACACATTTATTCTTGAAATCTTTGGTTGTTTACTACACTACACTACCTTACTCACTCTGTTTAGCACATGGCCTCACATGTGAATCCTTAAAGAGATGGGTGGGGCTAAGGCTTAAGAAGGTGTGAATGATTCTGAATGAATGTAGACAAAGAAGAGCTCTCTCTCTCTCCAGTAGGTGTATCAAAATATCCAAAGGCCATTTTCCCTAAAGTGGGGTTACAAGTTTAGAAACTGTAATGTGTGCACTGGGAGTCGGGAAGCAAGTTCAGGGAGTGAATCATTTAATAAATAAATGAAAACATAATACAAAACAAGAAACACGAACAACGCACAGACACGAAACTGAAACAGAAACAACGACGCCTGGGGAAGGAACCAGAGGGAGTGACATATATAGGGAAGTTATGGAGTCCAGGTGAGTCTAATGACACGCAGGTGCGCATAACGATGGTGACAGGTGTGCGCCATAATGAGCAGCCTGGTGACCTAGAGGCCGGAGAGGGAGCACACGTGACATGCACTTTTAAAGCAGAATGACTTTCCCATAGTTCCTCAACAGCAGCGTATGCTATACAATTTTCGAGTCTCTACTTTTATCCAACGTGAAAAACAAAATGTCCAATTTTGCTACAGTACATAGGACCGAATTGAACCGGTCGGTCACAATTACAGAACATCTATAGCACCGTGAAAAATGAAAGAGACTAAAGACAAGCAACAGAAACCTGGCTGAAGAGAGGGACCAGCTACAGAGAGGGGAAAGACCTACTTACCAGTTATGGAAAACTGTATAACGAAACAGAGGAGCTACAGGTCAGTTTCAACAACCTGGCTAAAGAGAAAAATGAGCTACAGACCAGCAACAACAAACTGACGACAGAGAAGGACCAGATAAAGAACGGCTACAATGCCACGAAAGGTGAAAGAGACAAGGCACTGAGCAACAACTGCCTTAGCTATTTTAGATGTCCGCAAGGGACCTTTTGATAACTCACACACATAAAAGTATTACACATCCAAACTTTCAGGAGATCCACAGCTGATTAATGACCTTGCCTGAGAAACCCAAAGCCTATAACCTAAGAGTGTTTACTACGAGGAGCTGCTTCTCCAATAGAAATCCCTGAACGCTACTTGTAGAAGGTGTCATGGTGACATTACCTAGCTAAGCTCACGTGCATGAACGTATTATTAGGTCTAACGGTTGTGTCGCGCTGAAATGTGCACGTGCAGGCAATCAAAACAAAGGCACTCCTTGGTGTGGAAATATATATATCGTTTTTGATGATAATGAAAATGTGTGTTTGTCACTTCCACAAAGTTGCAGTCATGACATGTTCAGCTACTTACAACACTGGCTCCAATTTAAGTTGTGCATTTAGATGTCGAGAAAATGAACAACCAAGGAAGAATTTCTCCCTCCCCATTGGCTTCCTAAACCCCTGGCCTGTTTGGTCTGATTCGTGGGCATCCCCAGAGGTATTGGCCGCTTGGTCCCATGCGTCTTGTTATCATGATATAATGGATCTTACTTTGCCTGCCAGTGTGATGTGATCTAACAAAAACTGGCTTTGTTGTTTAGTTTGCTTCTATTTTTTAGGTTGCTTGCTTGTATTGTTCATTTGTTGTTTTCTGATTGATGTATCTTGATTATTGATTGATTTGTCTTTATTGCATAAGGAAACATGCCAAATGAACAACCCCTATGGTTGTAGCAGCCCCATGTCACATCTAGATTATTACAACAGGTAGGCCTAGTACTCAACAAACTCAGCTGACTTCCTGAAATGACAGTTTCCTGTCTACCAGTGGTTATGTCTAAAATAGCAACAGATGGAGGGGGACAATGGGAACACACATAAAGGAATCTGGTTGTTGCAGAACCAATTCATTTTGAAAAAGCAATCCATTTTATATTCTTTCACAAACAGGTGGCAGGGGTATGGACATTTCATTTGGACTCAACTGACTTCCTGAAATGGAAGTTCCCTGTCTAGCAGTGGTTACAGCTCCAGATAGAGAGATACAGCGATAGCACATTTAGGAATCTGCTTCTTTGTTAAAATAAACATAAAGAAGAAGATTCATTTGCAGATCCCAAACACAGCCACATCCTGATTCTTGTGAAGTCTTATATTCACACCTATTTAGCAGCCAATCACATTCAATGTTTTGTATTGTCTGCCTAATATGGCACGCCTATTGGTGGTAAGACATCTATAAAATGTTCAGTACACAACTTCATACTAGAACATATTCTGTAGTCGGTCGTCTGGTAATAGTAGTTGAGACCGTGGTAGAACATGGAGATGTCAGAGGATAAGTATGCCAATATGGACCAGTTATGTAACAAAGGGGTGAGCAAAAATGAGAATGAAGATGCCATCGCCTCTCAGGACTCAAGAGAAGAGACCAAGAAGGATGCCACCTCTAAGGACAGACCAGTTGCTAACCCCTCAAGTTATGATAACTCAGGTAGGAGACCCTCCAGAGCTGCTGCAGTTTGTCTGGGGATGCTGTGTGTTCTCCTACTGGCTGGGATTGTAGGTCTGGGTTTCTACCACAAGAATATCATCAGTGGGTTTGAGGATTGTAAAGTCAGCAACATCAACCTATCTACGAAAAAAGACCAGTTAGAGATCAGCTTCAACACCATAACTAATGAGAGAGACCAGCTACAGACCAGCTACAACACCATGAAAAAGGAGACAGACCAGCTACAGACCAGCTACAACACCATGAAAAAGGAGAGGGACCAGCTACAGACCACCTTCAACACCATGACCAAGGAGATAGACCAGCTACAGACCAGCTTCAATAACCTGGCTAAGGAAAGTGACCAGTTGAAGTCGGCGAGAGACAGGCTTCAGGAGCGCTTTTCTGACCTAAAACAAACTGGGCCTAAAGGCTGGACGCTGTTTCAGTCCACTTGGTATTACATCTCCTCTGAGGTAAAATCCTGGGATGAGAGCAGACAAGACTGCATTGAGAGAGGAGCAGACCTGGTGATCATAAATAGCAAAGAGGAGCAGACATTTCTCATTAATCTGAACAAGAGGATCTGGATTGGCCTGACTGACAAAGACATAGAGGGGACCTGGAAATGGGTGGACGGTACCAAACTGACCACATCCTATTGGACGGGAAAGCAACCTGATAATGGTGATGGGGATCCAAGATATGGGGAGGAGGATTGTGCTGAGATAGTTATGGGGTGGATGTGGAATGATATTTCATGTGCAAATCATTACAATTGGGTCTGTGAGAAGGTTGTTTAACAGTGTTATAATTTATTGCATGTGTATGTACCAGATGTGCGTCCCTGATTTTGTATCATGAAGTTTTGATATGAGCAAGGAAATGTTTTAGAAATTTGATAAGAAGCTTCAAAGAAATGACTCTGAAATGTAAATACTGTTCTTTCCTATTTGTGTTCACAAACTGGTGGTTAGGCAGACATGTCGGCACTTAACTCAACTGACTCCCTGAACAGACAGTTCCCTGTCTACCAGTGGTTGTGTCCAGTGGTGCAAAGTACTTAAGCAAAAATACTTCAAAGTATCTACTAGTTTTTTGAGGTATCTGTACTTTACTTTACTATTGATATTTTTTTACTATTGATACTCCACTACATTCCTAAACAACATAATGTACTTTTTACTCCATTTTTTTATTTAACCTTTATTTAACTAGGCAAGTCAGTTAAGTACAAATTCTTATTTTCAATTACGGCCTAGGAACAGTGGGTTAACTGCCTGTTCGGGGGCAGAACGACAGATTTATACCTTGTCAGCCCGGGGGGTTTGAACTTGCAACCTTCCGGTTACTAGACCAACACTCAAACCACTAGGCTACCCTGCCGCCCCATAAATTTCCCTGAAACACCCAAAAGTACTCGTTACATATTGAATGCTTTAGCAGGACAGAAAAATGGTCTAATTCACGCACTTAAAGAGAAACTCCCTGGTCATCGCTATTGCATCTGATCTGGCGGACTCACTAAACACAAATGCTTTGTTTGTAAATTATGTCTGTGTTTTGGAGTGTTCTCCTGGCTATAAGTAAATGTAAAAAACAAGAAAATCATTCCGTCTGGTTTGCTTAATATAAGGAATTTGAAATGATTTATACTTTTACTTCTACTTTTGATACTTAAGTATATTTTGCCAATTACATTTACTTTTGAAACTGAAGTATATTTCAAACAAAATACTTTTTCACTTTTACTGAAGTAGGATTTTACTGGGTGACTCACTTGAGTCATTTTCTATTAAGGTATGTGTACTTTTACTCAAGTATGATTATTGGGTACTTTTTCCAGCACTGGCTATGTCTAGCTAACACAGCATCAGATAAAGATTTAACAATGTGGTACTGTCAGCTCAGGACATGAACAACCTGCGATGCCTTATTTTTTTTTTTTTTACTTTGCAAGCATGTGGAGAAATATTATGCAAAATGCAAGAATTACCTATAGCCACATCAGAGATCCTTGAAATGTTATCCTATATACCCCCATGTTCGTGTGTATTACTATCGTGATGCATGCAATGGATCTTACTCTGCCTGCCATTGTGATGTGATCTACTTTAGTTTGGTATTTCTAGGTCGCTTGCTTGTATTGTTCATTTGTTGTTATCTGATTTTGTCTTGATTATTGAATGACGTGTCTCTTCAATTGCTTTGTTGCATGAAGAAAAATGTCAATAAAGATTTTGGTCACACACAAAAAAATGAGCACACCTCTGGTTGTAGCAGGCCCTATGTTACATCTAGAGGATTAGAAGAAGTAGGCCTAGTACTCAACGGGCTAAACTGTCTTCCTGAAATGACAGTTTCCTGTCTGCCAGTGGTTATGTCTGAAAGAACATTGGATAGAGGGGGGACAATGATAACACACATAAAGGAATCTGGTTCTTTGTTATTAAAAGCAACATAAAGAGGACCATTCGATTCCAGATCTCCTACCTCCAGACCCCAAACACAGCCACATCCTCATTCTTGTGAAGTCTTATATTCACACCTATTGAGCAGCCAATCACGTTCAAGGTTTTGTATTGTCTGCCTAATATGGCACGCCCATTGGAGGTAAGACACCTATAAAATGTTCCTTACACACAACACAGCGTTCATATTTGAACAGGTTCTCTAGCAGATCGTCTGGGAATTAGTAGTTGAGACCGTGGTAGAACATGGAAATGTCAGAGGATAAGTATGCCAATATAGACCGGTTATGTAACAAAGGGGCGAGCAAAAATTTTAATTTATATTTGAAAATGCCATCGTCCCTCAGGACTCAAGCGACAAAACCGTTGAGGACCGTTGAGGATGCCACCTCTGACCCTTTACTCAGTACTTCGTATTGCGTCAGACAACAACATTGACGAATACGCTGATTCGGTGTGCGAGTTCATTAGAACGTGCGTTGAAGATGTCGTTCCCATAGCAACGATTAAAACATTCCCTAACCAGAAACCGTGGATTGATGGCAGCATTCGTGTGGAACTGAAGGCGCGAACCACTGCTTTTAATCAGGGCAAGGTGTCTGGTAACATGACTGAATACAAACAGTGCAGCTATTCCCTCCGCAAGGCTATCAAACAAGCTAAGCGCCAGTACAGAGACAAAGTAGAATCTCAATTCAACGGCTCAGACACAAGAGGCATGTGGCAGGGTCTACAGTCAATCACGGACTACAGGAAGAAACCCAGCCCAGTCACGGACCAGGATGTCTTGCTCCCAGGCAGACTAAATAACTTTTTGCCCGCTTTGAGGACAATACAGTGCCACTGACACGGCCTGCAACGAAAACATGCAGTCTCTCCTTCACTGCAGCCGAAGTGAGTAAGACATTTAAACGTGTTAACCCTCGCAAGGCTGCAGGCCCAGACGGCATCCCCAGCCGCGCCCTCAGAGCATGCGCAGACCAGCTGGCCGGTGTGTTTACGGACATATTCAACCAATCCCTATACCAGTCTGCTGTTCCCACATGCTTCAAGAGGGCCACCATTGTTCCTGTTCTCAAGAAAGCTAAGGTAACTGAGCTAAACGACCACCGCCCGTAGCACTCACATCCGTCATCATGAAGTGCTTTGAGAGACTAGTCAAGGACCATATCACCTCCACCCTACCTGACACCCTTGACCCACTCCAATTTGCTTACCGCCCAAATAGGTCCACAGACGATGCAATCTCAACCACACTGCACACTGCCCTAACCCATCTGGACAAGAGGAATACCTATGTGAGAATGCTGTTCATCGACTACAGCTCGGCATTCAACACCATAGTACCCTCCAAGCTCGTCATCAAGCTCGAGACCCTGGGTCTCGACCCCGCCCTGTGCAACTGGGTACTGGACTTCCTGACGGGCTGCCCCTAGGTGGTGAGGGTAGGCAACAACATCTCCTCCCCGCTGATCCTCAACACTGGGGCCCCACAAGGGTGCGTTCTGAGCCCTCTCCTGTACTCCCTGTTCACCCACGACTGCGTGGCCACGCACGCCTCCAACTCAATCATCAAGTTTGCGGACGACACAACAGTGGTAGGCTTGATTACCAACAACGACGAGACGGCCTACAGGGAGGAGGTGAGGGCCCTCGGAGTGTGGTGTCAGGAAAATAACCTCACACTCAACGTCAACAAAACTAAGGAGATGATTGTGGACTTCAGGAAACAGCAGAGGGAACACCCCCCATCCACATCGATGGAACAGTAGTGGAGAGGGTAGCAAGTTTTAAGTTCCTCGGCATACACATCACAGACAAACTGAATTGGTCCACTCACACAGACAGCATCGTGAGGAAGGCGCAGCAGCGCCTCTTCAACCTCAGGAGGCTGAAGAAATTCGGCTTGTCACCAAAAGCACTCACAAACTTCTACAGATGCACAATCGAGAGCATCCTGGCGGGCTGTATCACCGCCTGGTATGGCAACTGCACCGCCCTCAACCGTAAGGCTCTCCAGAGGGTAGTGAGGTCTGCACAACGCATCACCGGGGGCAAACTACCTGCCCTCCAGGACACCTACACCACCCGATGCTACAGGAAGGCCATAAAGATCATCAAGGACATCAACCACCCGAGCCACTGCCTGTTCACCCCGCTGTCATCCAGAAGGCGAGGTCAGTACAGGTGCATCAAAGCTGGGACCGAGAGACTGAAAAACAGCTTCTATCTCAAGGCCATCAGACTGTTAAACAGCCACCACTAACATTGAGTGGCTACTGCCAACACACTGTCAATGACACTGACTCTACTCCAGCCACTTTAATCATGGGAATTGATGGGAAATGATGTAAATATATCACTAGCCACTTTAAACAATGCTACCTTATATAATGTTACTTACCCTACATTATTCATCTCATATGCATACGTAGATACTGTACTCTATATCATCGACTGCATCCTTATGTAATACATGTATCACTAGCCACTTTAACTATGCCACTTGGTTTACATACTCATCTCATATGTATATACTGTACTCGATATCATCTACTGTATCTTGCCTATGCTGCTCTGTACCATCACTCATTCATATATCCTTATGTACATATTCTTTATCCCCTTACACTGTGTATAAGACAGTCGTTTTTTTTTGGAATTGTTAGTTAGATTACTTGTTCGTTATTACTGCATTGTCGGAACTAGAAGCACAAGCATTTCGCTACACTCGCATTAACATCTGCTAACCATGTGTATGTGACAAATAAAATTTGATTTGATTTGATTTGATTTGATTTGTTGAAGCACCTTTAGCAGCGATTACAGCCTCGACTCCTCTTGGGTATGATGCTACAAGAAGCTTGAGCTTCTTCTCTGCAAATCCTCTCAAGCTCTGACAGGCTGGATGGAGAGTATCGCTGAACAGCTATTTTCCGGTCTCTCCACAGTTGCTCAATCGGGTTCAAGTCAGGGCTCTGGCTGGGCCACTCAAGGACATTCAGAGACTTGTCCTGAAGCCGCTCCTGCATTGTCTTGGCTGTGTGCTTCAGGTCGTTGTCCTGTTAGAAGGTGAACCTTTGCCCCAGTCTGAGGTCCTGAGCACTCTGGAGCAGGTTTTCATCAAGGATCTCTCTGTAATTTGCTCAGTTCATCTTTTCCTCGATCCTGACTAGTCTCCCAGTCCCTGCAGCTGAGAAATATCCCCACGGCATGATGCTGCCACCACCATGTTTCACCGTAGGGATGGTGTCACGTTTCCTCCAGATGTGACGCTTGGCATTCAGGCCAATGAGTTCAATCTTAGTTTCATCAGACCAGAGAATCTTGTTTCTCATGGTCTGAGAGCCCTTTAGGTGCCTTTTGGCAAACTCCAAGCGGAACCTGTCATGTGCATTTTACTGAGGATTGGCTTTAGTAAATGCCTGATTGGTGGAGTGCTGCAAAGATGGTTATCCTTCTGGAAGGTTCTCCCATCTCCACAGAGGAACTCTGGAGCTCTGTCAGCATAACCATTGGGTTTTTGGTCAGCTTCCTGACAATGGCCCTTCTCCCCTGATTGCTCAGTTTGGCTTGGCGGCCAGGTCTAGGAAGAATCTTGGTGTTTCCAAACATCTTCCATTTAAGAATGATGGAGGCCACTGTGTTCTTGGGGAGCTTCAATGCTGCAGACATGCTTTGGTACCCTTCCCAGATCTGTGCCTCGACACAATCCTGTCTCGGAGCTCTACCTACAATTCCTTTGACCACATGGCTTGGATTTTGCTCTGTCATTCACCGTCAACTGTGACTGCAAACTTGTTGGATGCACTTGCAGTTTTTTTAGGTTGTCTTTCGAAATATGTTTTGCTCAATAGGAGATGAATGGTGAATAACGTTTTGAGTCATTTTATTGAAAATAAGAATATAATATGTTTCTGAACACTTTTACATTAATGTGGATGCTCCCATGATTATGGATAATGATTCATGATGATCACACCCACAAAATCATGAATAATGCTCATATGCAGAGTGTGAATTACACCGTGGCATTTGGGGCATCTCTATTTGGCTCTCTATCATGGGCTTAATAGTAAAGATGCAATTTAGTAGTAAAAATGTATGACTTTTTATTATCCGATTGTCAACAAAAATATCACTTCAGAAAGTAGGCTGCCTGTGCATGTTCATCCAATCAACGCACTGCATGTGCACTTGCTCCATTTGGTAAATGGAAAGAGACATCTGTTACAAAACACCCACAAATGTTCCTAATGACATTTGTCGATTGCCATTGATTAGGCCGACATTAATCCATGTGTCTTGCTGACAGTGACCTTTTTTTTTGTGGCTTGAAAAGTCGGGACACGTGAAACGATTGATTGATGGATCTTGTTAGTTGTCTTTGTTGCATGATGAAAAATCTGGTTGCAGCAGGCCTGTGTACACGTCTACAGTATTACAACAGGTAGGCCTAGTACTTCTCTGTACCAGAGTGAAGTGAAAAGGATACTTTGGGATTTTAGCATGCTAGCAGATACCCATAGACTTCCAGTCATTGTGCTAACACTAGTTAGCATTGGCTTGCGAAACTACCTCTAACTTCCTTCATACTAGACACAAAGACATAACATGCTATCCATGTGTTCACCTGACCCTGTGGAAGTTGGTAAAGGGCCTCATTGCCAAAATCTCAAATACCCCATTAAGGGGTCTGCTCACATTTATAAAAATGGCCCGTGGACTTTGAAGAGACGTTTCAAAGAGACCAATGCAGAGGTGATCTAATAGTCACCGGACTTCACACATACAACCACAGTGTCTGACTTCCTGGGCCTTGCATTTACCAGGCAATAACACATGTTGTTCTGCATCGTCTTTTGCACAGCTTCCTGTTTATCGGTGGTTACCGTTGAATATAGAACACTTTGGACTCACTAAAGGTTCACAGCTTTCTTTCAACATGCACAGACATTACTAGGACATCGGGTAGCAGCAATTGAGACAGTGGGATATCATGGAAATGTCGGAGAATATCTATACTAATATTGACAGCATTTTTGATGGTGACCCCTGTGGCAGAAGGGCAGCAAACAGAGACGAGGATATCAACGAAGATAGCATCATCTTCCAAGACTCAAGAGATGCGGCCGAGGATGATGACACCTGTATGGGCAGACCAGCAGCTAACCCCTCAGGTTCTAAGAGCTTAGGTAGGAGACCCTCCAGAGCTGGTGCTGTGTGTTGGGGGCTGCTTTGTGTTCTCCTACTGGCTGGGATCATAAGCCTAGGCTTCTACCGCAATACAGTCATGAATAGTTATAAAGACAAGTTGACAAAAGAGAAGAACCAGCTAGAGACCAGCAACAACAACCTGACTACAGAAAGATACCAGCTACAGACCAGCTACAAAAACATGACTAAGAAAAGAAACCAGCTACAGGTCCGTTACAACAAACTGCGTGCAAAGAGTGGTCAGCTACAGACCAGCTACAACACCATGACCAAGGAAAGAGACCAGCTACAGACCAGCTACAACACCATGACCAAGGAGAGAGACCAACTACAAACCAGTTGCAATAACCTTGCTGAGGAAATTGACCAGTTGAAGACGGAGAGAGTTCTGAGAGAGTTCTGATTTGCTTCAGAAGAGGTTATCTGGCCTAAAACGAGCTGGGCCTAAAGGCTGGACGCTGTTTCAGTCCACTTGGTATTACATTTCCTCTGAGGTCTCTCTCTCTCTCCCTGTCTCTCTCTCTCTCTCTCTCTCTCTCTCTCTCTCTCTCTCTCTCTCTCTCTCTCTCTCTCTCTCCCCTCTCTCTCTCTCTCTCTCTCTCTCTCTCTCTCTCTCTCTCTCTCTCTCTCTCTCTCTCTCTCTCTCTCTCTCTCTCTCTCTCTCTCTCTCTCTCTCTCTCTCTCTCTCTCTCTCTCTCTCTCTCTCTCTCTCTCTCTCTCTCTCTCTCTCTCTCTCTCTCTCTCTCTCTCTCTCTCTCTGTCTCTCTCTCTCTCTCTCTCTCTCTCTCTCTCTCTCTCTCTCTGTCTCTCTCTCTCTCTCTCTGTCTCTCTCTCTCTCAGATATGTATTGTGCATATAGCATTTAACAATCTTTATAAATGTTTCATTCCAAAGAAGATGGCCTGTACAGTGCAAGTTCAAATCCCCGAGCTGACAAGGTACAAATCTGTCGTTCTGCCCCTGAACAGGCAGTTAACCCACTGTTCCTAGGCCGTCATTGAAAATAAGAATTTGTTCTTAACTGACTTGTCTAGTAAAATAAAGGTAAAATAAAATAAATAAATAAATAAACTTAGCACCATTTTGGTTGTCTTCAAATGTTACTTAGCACATTCAAATTCCTTTATTATTTTATTATTCAAATAAAGCGCTGTAGCTCTGTGAAACGTTTACTCTATAGCTGTGAGTCCTAGCTGCAGCCTGTGCAAGTACCAACAAAGTCATTACTGAAGATGCAGAATCCTTGATTACTATCTCGCTCAGGCTAGACACCGACTAACATATTCAAGATCATGTGCTACTGAATTACAATTATTGGGCCGCAGACTGGTACATGTCGACCACGTGCTGGCATGATGGTAAGGCTTTCCTTGAGGCCCCATTTGAGATGACTTGACATTACTTAGTGGCCTGGGTACCTATTCAAAAAAGTGTCTCAGAGAAGGAATGTTAATCTAGAATCAGCTCCCTCAACTCCAGTCATCGTACTCGTAGTCTGTACGCCAACTAGATGGATATGTCCCATTTACATCAGCACAGTGATTATTGAAATGAGGAATAGAGGTCTGCAACATGGATGTTGAAGTGCTGGCTGTCATTTTGAACAGTTTTAGTTGCTCAGCATGTCTGCCTCATCATTTTAGGTATTGCACATCGATCCCTAGATACAAGACAAAATTAGCAGTCTCTCTCTCTCTCTCTCGCTCTCTCTCTGTGTGTGTGTGTTTGTGGTTTCCTGCATTTAGGCTATATCTATCCTCCTCGGTGTGTGTCCGTGGGTTGGTTGTTAACTTCCCCTGACCTATAACCTCCTCAGCACTACATCAGTACTAATGGAGAGAAGATGACCTCTACAATACACACAGCCACATAAGAGAGAAAATAAACAGAAATAATGAGAAGGATTCTCTCTCAATTCATTTCAATTCAAGGTGCTTTATTGGCAAGGGAAACATATGTTAACATTGCCAAAGCAAGTGAAGTAGATCATATACAAAAGTGAAATAAACAATAAAAATGAACAGTAATGTAATGGCTTTCGTCGTCGGATGAGGAAGAGTAGTCGGACCAAAGTGCAGCATGGTAAGTCTTCATGTTTGTTTATTGAACTGAACATTAATACAAAATAACAAGAGAATAAATGAAACCGAAACAGTCCTGTAAGTTGCAAACACTAAACAGTGTTTTCTCTTGAGAGCCAGGTCTGCCTACAGCGGCTTTTCTAAATAGCAAGGCTATGCTCACTGTTTCTATACATAGTCAAAGCTTTCCTTAAGTTTGGGTCAGTCACAGTGATCAGGTATTCTCTGTTTAAAGCCAAATAGCATTTTGTTTTTCTCAGTTTATTTGTTAATACTTTCCAATGTGTCAAGTAATTCGCATTATGTTTTCTAGTGATTTGGTTGGGTCTAATTGTGTTGCTGTCCTGGGGCCCTGTGGGGTCTGTTAGTGTTTGTGAACAGAGCCCCAGGAAAGGCTTGCTTCGGGGACTCTTCTCAAGGTTCATCTCTCTGAAGGTGATGGCTTTGTTATGGAAGGTTTGGGAATCACTTCCTTTTAGGTGGTTGTAGATTTTAGCGGCTCTTTTCTGGATTTTGATAATTAGCGGGTATCGGCCTAATTCTGCTCTGCATGCATTATTTAGTGTTTAACGTTGTACACAGAGGATATTTTTGCAGAATTCTGAATGCAGAGTCTCAATTTGGTGTATGTCCCATTTTGTGAATTCTTGGTTGGTGAGCGGACCCCAGACCTCACACCCATAAAGGGCAATGGGTTCTATAATTAATTCAAGTATTTTTTGCCAGATCCTCATTGGTACAGTATGTCAAATGTTATGTTCCTTTTGATGGCATAGAAGGCCCTCCTTGCCTTGTCTCTCAGATCGTTCACAGCTTTGTGGAAGATACCTGTGGCGCTGATGTTCAGGCCAAGGTATGTACCATTTTTTGTGTGCTCTCGGGTTACGGTGTCTAGATGGAATTTGTATTTGTGGTCCTGGCGACTGGACCTTTTTTGGAACACCATTATTTAGGTCTTACTGAGATTTACTGTCAGGACCCAGAATATCTAGGTGCAGCTGTAGGCCCTCCTTGGTTGGTGACAGAAGCACCAGATCATCAGCAAACAGTAGACATTTGACTTCAGATTCTAGTAGGGTGAGGCCGGGTGCTGCAGACTGTTCTAGTGCTTTCGCCAAGTCGTTGATATAAATGTTGAAGAGGGTGGGGCTTAAAATGCATCCCTGTCTCACCCCACGGCCCTGTGGGAAGACATGTGTGTGTTTTTTGTCAATTCTAACCACACACTTGTTTGTGTACATGGATTCTATACTTTCTTATGTTTTTCCCCTAACACCACTTCCTATCCATTTGTATAGTAGACCCTCAAGCCAAATTTATTCGAAGGCTTTTTTGAAATCAACAAAGCATGAGAAGACTTTGCCTTTGTTTTGGTTTGTTTGTTTGTCAATTAGGGTGTGCAGGGTGAATACGTGGTCTGTCGTACGATAATTTGTAAAAAGCCAATTTGACATTTGCTCTGATAATGCAAGGGATTTTCCCAAGGATGCTGTTGATGCATATCCCATGTTTTCTGTTGACATTTTAGATTTGATAGGGAAGCTGAGAGGTCAAATATACTGTTTAGATTTTCTACTGCTAAGTTTACACCTTCACTATTACAGTGGAACGTTTTGTCCAGGAAGTTGTCTAAAAGGGATTGAATTTGTTGTTGCCTAATTGTTTTTTGGTAGGTTTCCACACTACTTTCCTTCCATCTATAGCATTTCTTAATATTACTCAGTTCCTTTGGCTTTGATACCTCATGATTGAGTATTACTCTGTTCAAGTAGACTGTGATTTTGCTGTGATCTGATAGGGGTGTCAGTGGGCTGACTGTGGACGCTCTGAGAGACTCTGGGTTGAGGTCAGTGATAAAGTAGTCTACAGTACTACTGCCAAGAGATGAGCTATAGGTGTACCTACCATAGGAGTCCCCTTGAAGCGTACCATTAACTATGTACATACCCAGCGTGTGACAGAGCTGCAGGAGTTATGACCTGTTTTTGTTGGTTATATTGTCATAGTTGTGCCTAGGGGGGAATATGGGGGAGGGAATGCTGTCACCTCCAGGCAGGTGTTTGTCCCCCTGTGTGCTGAGGGTGTCAGGTTCTTGTCCGGTTCTGGAATTTAGGTCACCACATACTAGTACATGTCCCTGGGCCTGGAAATGATTGATTTCCACCTCCAGGATGGTGAAGCTGTCTTCATTAAGCTATGGGGATTCCATTGGGGGGATATAGGTAGCACACAGGAGAACATTTTTCTCTGTTAAGATAATTTCCTTTTGAATTTCTAGCCAAATGTAAAATGTTCCTGTTTTCATTAATTTAGTTAGGTCTGCTCTATATCAAATTAGCATAACCCCTGAGTCCCTTCCCTGTTTCACACCTGGTAGTTTGGTGGATGGGACTACCAGCTCTCTGTAACCTAGAGGGCAACCAGTGGGTCTGTCTCCTCTATACCATATTTCTTGTAGGATGACAATGTCTGTATTTCCAATTTATTTGATGAAGTCCAGGTTCCTGCTCTTTAGGCCAAAGGCAGATGACCTCAGGCCTTGGATATTCCAGGATGAGATAGCGAAGACTTTGTGTTCCATATAGTGTCCAATGCTGTGGGTTGTGTGGTTTTGTCTCAGGCCAGTAAGTGTGAGCAGAGCCTGCTGAGCATCTGTGGTACATTCCATTGGCTTGGGCTAGTGTAAGAGTGGGGGTTGGGCCTGTTTGCCTGCTCACGGCCTGGGCGTATGTGAGACTCTCTTTGCGGGAGTGGGGGGCATGCGGTGGGATGGAGGGGCAAAGGTCTGATCTGAGGGGGCCTAAATGGGGTGTGGGCATGGTTGACTTGGGGGGGTGTTGATTTCTTGGGGTGGAGGTGTGGATGGGGGGGTCTGGGAGAGTGTATCGCTAGTCTGGGCTGGGTGTCTATTGATCTGTTGCTCCTGTGTGAAGTGTTGGGGCTGTGTTTGAGAGCGATGTCCTTTAGGGTCTGGGCGAAGGTGGGCACTGCTGCCTTGTATAGGTGGACCTGGTCGTAATGGCTGTTCAAGTCCAGGGTGGAATGGTGGGCCAGGAAAACATTTGGTTTTGAGGCACAGTCACGAGAAATACTTGCGTTTACCCGCTGTATGGTAGCAGGGTGGAAATAAACACTTGTGCGTTGGTGAAAGTAGAAGAAGCTTTTCCAATCACTCCCTTGAGTGTTGTGGCCACCGTTTCCTGCTGTGCTCTCAGGTCGTTTGTGCCTGTGTGTATTATTATGTGTGTATTATATGTATTATTATTATTATTTGACCCTAGTTGGTCCTCAGACAGAAGGTCTAGGCGCGCTGGGTGTCTAGTTTAGACAGTCTGTGTTTGGGAAAAATTATTTTTCTTGTATATATTTCCCGTTTGAGTCCATAAGGAGTACAATCTGTGTCTTGTGTATGTCCTCAGTGGGTGTGTGGGTGTGGGGGGTTGTCAGGAGGGCTATCAGGGTGGCTGACGGGGGTGATGAGAGGGGTTGGGATCCCCTGGGCTTGGGCTTCTCCCTGGGCTTGGGCTTCCCCGCTGAGTTGTCGACGCTACGGTCAGGGTCTGGGGTGGACTGTTCTGCTAGCTTCTCTGTGGGGGTGGTCACCTCTTTGTCACACGCCATCCCCCTCACCCTCTCCTCCAGCAGTCTGATCCTCTCCTCTGGTTCTCTGTTCTTCTCCTGCTCCTGCTCTTTCTCCTGTAGAGTGCAGATATGTCTCTCTCTACCTCCAGTTCTCTAGGTCTAGTTAACTTCTTATGGCTGGGGGCAGTATTGAGTAGCTTGGATGAATAAGGTGCCCAGAGTAAACTGCCTGCTACTCAGTCCCAGAAGCTAATATATGCATAGTATTAGTAGATTTGGATATAAAACCCTCTGAAGTATCTAAAACTGTTCGAATGATGTCTGTGAGTATAACAGAACTCATAAGGTAGGCAAAAACCTGAGAGAAAATCCAAACCGCAAAGTGAGAAATCTGAAGTTTGTAGGTTTGCCTATCCAATATACAGTGTCTATGGAGTCCTATTGGACTTCCTAAGGCTTCCACTAGATGTCAACCGTCTTTAGAACCTTGTTTGATGCTTCTACTGTGAGGGATGAGGGAATAAGAGCTGATTGAGTCATTGGGTCTGGCAGAGTGCCACGAGCTCACTCAGTGAGAGTTAGCTGCGTTCTATCGCATTTCTACAGACAAAGGAATTCTCAGGTTGAAACATTATTGAAGATTTGTGTTAAAAACATCCTAAAGATTGATTCTATACTCCGTTTGACATGTTTTTACGGACTGTAATGGAATTTTTTTACTTTTCGTCTGGCCTGCGCGTCATCAATTTGGATTTTGGAAGTAAACGCGCGAACAAATAGGAGGTATTTGGACATAAATTATGGACGTTATCAAACAAAACAAACGTTTATTGTGGAACTGGGATTCCTGGGAGTGCATTCGGATGAAGATCATCAAAGGTAAGTGAATATTTATAATGCTATTTCTGACTTCTGTTGACTCCACAACATGGCGGGTATCTGTATGGCTTGTTTTTGTCTCTGAACGCTGTACTCAGATTATTGCATGGTGTGCTTTTTCCGTAACATTTTTTTGAAATCTGACACAGCAGTTGCATTAAGGAGAAGTTCATCTAAAGTTCCATATATAATACTTGTATCTTTTATCAATGTTTATTATGAGTATTTCTGTAAATTGATGTGGCTCTCTGCAAAATCACCAAATGTTTTGGAGGCAAAACTTTACTGAACATAACGCGCCAATGTAAACTAAGATTTTTGGATATAAATATGAACTTTATTGAACAAAACATACATGTATTGTGTAACATGAAGTCCTATGAGTGTCATCTGATGAAGATCATCAAAGGTTAATTGTATCTCTATTTCTGCTTTTGTGACTCCTCTCTTTGGCTGGAAAAATGGCTGTGTTTTTCTGTGACTGGGTACTGATCTAACATAATCAGATGGTATGCTTTTGTCGTAAAGCCTTTTTGAAATCAGACAATGAGGGATTAACAACACGTTTATCTTTAAAATGGTGTAAAATACTTGTATGTTTGAGGAATTTTAATGATGAGATTTCTGTGGTTTGAATTTTGCGCCCTGCACTTTCACTGGCTGTTGTCATATCGATCCCGTTAACGGGATCTCAGCCATAAGATGAAGGGGGTGTTGTTGTGCTGGACTGTTGCCTGGGTCTGTGCTGACTGGAGTGTAATCACCTACTGTTCCAGCTCCACCTGCCTTACCTCCAGCTGGGTGAATGTATTCCTCATTTCAATGAGGGAGTAGTACTCTTTGCTGGGAGGTTGACTTTCCACTTGGGGTTGCTCATCTGTGGGTTTATGTAATGAAGAGGTCTGGTCTGACCCACTCGGGGTGGGGGTATCTTTCTCAAGGGAGAGCTTCTCCTGCTGAGCTATTTCTTTGATTTGGTGAAAGTCCAGCTGAAACTGTTTGGGGTTGCCCTGTACCAATACTGTTCCAGACTTATAGAGATTTGTATTAGCCGACTCAGAGTCCTCGTTGTCTATTATCCTGAGTTTCCACCCATCGGTAACACCCCAACCCCCCCCACCCCCCAACAGAGGGGTAGTGTGTTAATATGGCACTGTGCCATGCAAGGGGATGGTCTGTGTAGAAGATAAGTTTGCTTATTGTTCCATTTTTATAATAGTCAGCAAAAAGTGTCTCTTGATTTTCCATAAGGAGCTTCATTGTGTACTCTTTTCGTGTCTTATTACTTTTTACATACAGAGGGTACTGTATTTTAATTACCTCTGAACATTGGGAGGGTGCTTCTAATGCAGCTCCATTGGGATGGGGCTCTCCTGCCATTGTTGGGCTCAAGGGCTTTGACACCTCTCACTTGACACGCCAGTGCTAATTGAAGTTGTATCAAGCTTGGTAGCTAAAACTTAGCATTCAAGCTTTAGAAAGTAAAATATGTCATTGTAGTGGGTTTTTTTCTTGGCTTTTGGAATGAAAATATAGCTTCAGACGAAACATTACTCACTCAGTTCCAGGTTGGATGGTGTTTTCAGGTCTCTGTTCGCCAGAGCATTTTGCTGTATAACTTGGGAATAATAATCGTCAATTCCGTAATTCGGTCAAAAAATCAGGTTGTAGGTCTTGAGTTTTGATTTGGAGGGAAGGTTATGTTGTGGAGGGTAGTATCCTATATATGTCCCTGCCAACAAAAAAATCCTAGTTTATCTAATTCTAAATCTATCTATTTTTAAGAACATGATGAAAAATGCAGGAGCTCATCAGCTCTTGACCTCTCTGTCTCTCTCTTTAAAGAAGTGGAAAATGGTATAAAAAAGACAGCAAGATCAATCACTGTTTTAAAAAGAAACATAGGACGTGGACATCTGAAGAGAGAAAGAGAGAGGAAGGAGAGAAAATGGGGAGGGCGAGAGCCATGACACTGCTGACATGATAGATGAGTTTACAGAAATCTGAGGAGCAAATTAAAGAATTTTTTCAATGCTGTGCACTCTGTCCCACACTTTCTCTCCTCATCCTCTCTCTCTCCTTGTCTCTCCCCCTTGCTTACTTCCTTCTATCCTCTCCTTTCTCTCTCCCCTCTCCCCCCGTTCATGTCTCTCTTTCTCTGCCCATCACTCTCCTTGTCACCGCCCCTCCCCATTGCTCGTACTCGCATCCCCGTCTCTCCTCGTCTCTAACCAGTAATGACCATTCATCAACATTACAGGGAGCTGTCCCTTTCAGCGCAGCCTGTTCGTTATTGCAGCCTGTTCAGGGCTTTGCCTTTCCTCCCCTCTCTTCTTCTCTCCTCTTCCCGCCACCCCCCACTCCACTACAGTCTGGGGGGGATTCCTCAACCCTTGTCTGTTCAAATGACCGCCATCTTTCACCACGCCAGAAAGGCCCCGTGGGCGTCTCAGATAATGTCTGGTTGGACTCTGCACTACCTTTCCATCCCCTTAAACTCACTGGTTTATAAAATGGTAGAATTAAATGTGTTTTGTTGGTGGATATCTACTGTGGACACACAAATATGCTCTGTAGCCTTGTTTTTATGTTATGTAAGAGATAAGCAATGGAATATAGATTGGACAATTTCACTTTTTCGGTATAGCCTTTAGCCCTGGAATAAATAGATAAAAACGTTGGTATTCATTACAAGTACACACACACACACACACACACACACACACACACACACACACACACACACACACACACACACACACACACACACACACACACACACACAAACACACACAAACCATAAAGGAGACTGTAATGTGTACTATTGGATGATACAGTTGTTGCTCCACTAAAGGTTTTGTGATTATGCTGCGGTTTAGTAAGGTACCCTGCGTCACAACTTCATTGCTCCATACCAGCGCAAGGGGGAGTTAGAGCACTGGTTATGCTTTTGGGTCTAAAGGTGCTACTATGTCTCTGTAGTACTGTAGCCTACTCCCGACCGATCACGTTGTACAGCGCCTTAGTGGCGTGGGGGTCTAAGACACTGCATCGCAGTCCAAACTGTGTTGCTACAGACGCTGATTCAATACCTGTGCCGGCCTTTACTGGGAGATTCCTGAGATGACTGTAGGTTTTTAGTTTCTCTCCCTCTAAAAACACAAATAAATAATTCTAGGTAACAAACTGGCTTTATTTTTTTTGTCTCACCCCATGTTGAAGAATGGCCTTTTCTCGCTCATTTTACGTTATTTGAAAACGAAATAATCTCAGAAATACTGTTATTTTTAAATAAAGTGATTATTATTATTATTATTAATTTAGAATTATATAAAAGCCCCTTGGAAATTCTCACAGATATATTATTAACCCTGTTATTAGCAGGACAATATATAATGGTCATATCGGTCATGGCTCCTGAGTGGCGCACAATGGGATTATCTTGCAGTTCTCCAGCTGTATCCACTGAAATAGCGGTGCGCTGTATCACATCTGACTGTGATAGGGCGGCACACAATTGGCTTAGCGGTTCTCTCCCTCTAAAAACAGAAATAAATGTTTTGGCCTTAACAAATATTATTTTAGGCCTTTATTCAGATTACAATCACTCACTTTAGTTTTTTTTTTAAACAAAATAACCTCCAAAATATTGTTATACAGTTGAAGTTGGAAGTTTACATACACCTTAGCCAAAAACATTCCTGACATTTAATCCTTGTAAAAATTCCCTGTCTTAGGTCAGTTAGGATCACCACTTTATTTTAAGAATAGGAAATGTCAGAATAATAGTAGAGAGAATGATTTATTTCAGCTTGTATTTATTTATTCACATTCCCAGTGGGTCAGAAGTTTACATTCACTCAATTAGTATTTGATAGCATTGTCTAAAAACTGTGTAACTTGGGTCAAACGTTTTGGATAGCCTTCTACAAGCATCCCACAATAAGTTGGTTGAATTTTGGCCCATTCCTCCTGACAGAGCTGATGTAACTGAGTCAGGTTTGTAGGCCTTCTTGCTAGCACACGCCTTTTCAGTTCTGCACACAAATGTTCTATCAGATTGCGGTCAGAGCTTTGTTATGGCCACTCCAAAACCTTGACTTTGTTGTCCTTAAGCTATTTTGCCACAACTTTGGAAGTATGCTTGGGGTCATTGTCCATTTGGAAGATCCATTTGAGACCAAGCTTTAACTTGTTTAATGATGTCTTGAGATGTTGCTTCAATATATCCACATAATTTTCCTGCCTCATGACGCCATCTATTTTGTGAAGTGCACCAGTCCCTCCAGCAGCAAAGCACCCCCACAACATGATGCTGCCACCCATGTGCTTCACGGTTGGGATGGTGTTCTTCGGCTTCCAAGCCTCCCCCTTTTTCCTCCAAACATAACGATGGTCATTATGGCCAAACAGTTCTATTTTTGTTTCATCAGACCAGAGGACATTTCTCCAAAAAGTATGATCTTTGTCCCCATGTGCAGTTGCAAACTATAGTCTGGCTTTTTCATGGCGGGTTTGGAGAAGTGGCTTCTTCCTTGCTGAGTGGTCTTTCAGGTTATGTCGATAGAGGACTCGTTTTACTGTGGATATAGATACATTTGTACCGGTTTCCTCCAGCATCTTCACATGGTTCTTTGCTGTTGTTCTGGCATTGATTTGCACTTTTCGCACCAAAGTACGTTCATCTCTAGGAGACAGAACGCGTCTCCTTCCTGAGTGGTTTGACAGCTGCGTGGTCCCATGATGTTTATACTTGCGTACTATTGTTTGTACAGATGAACGTGGTACCTTCAGGTGTTTGGAAATTGCTCCCAAGGATGAACCAGACTTGTGGAGGTCTACAACTTTTTTTCTGAGGTCTTGGCTGATTTCTTTAGATTTTCCCATGATGTCAAGCAAAGAGGCACTGAGTTTGAAGGTAGCCCTTGAAATACATCCACAGGTACACCTCAAATTGACTCAAATTGACTCAAATGTTGTCAATTAGTCATAGCTTCAGAAGCTTCTAAAGCTATGACATCATTTTGGGCGATTTTCCCAAACTGTTTAAAGGCACAGTCAATTTAGTGTATGTAAGCTTCTGACCCACTAGAATTGTGATACAGTGAATTATAAGTGAAATAATCTGTCAATTAACAATTGTTGGAAAAATGACTTGTGTCATGCACAAAGTAGATGTCCTAACCGACTTGCCAAAACTATAGTGTGTTAGCAAGAAATGTGTGGAGTGGTTGAAAAACTAGTTTTAATGACTCTAACCTCAGTGTATGTAAACTTCCGACTTCAACTGTATACAATCAAGTTGATGGCACAGTCATATAGCCCGGCACCTACATAAAGCTGAGTGACTCACTCATTCATGACTTTGGATCAAAATAAAGAAGTACTGTACCCACATTATTTCTGATAGTCTTTAATTAAGAAATGTTTTGTTTATCCTAACCTGGACACCATGTACTGTATTATAATAGCCATTATGGGCTATTAGCAGGACAATATACCGTATTCAATATTCCAACACCTCTCTGGATTTGAATACTTTGTGGATGGGGCCTCCGGAGTGGCGCACCTGTCTAAAACAATGCATCACAGTGCAAAATGTAGATGAAGGTTTGATACCCGTGACGGCTGCCACCGGTAGACCCATGAGGCAACTTCTGGTTTTAATTTAGAGTCCTCCAATCCTCCATATGTAATTATTGGTGAAGAGTCATGTTCAATTTTTCATTTTTCTTGGAATAGAAACACCATAATATTAATTAAATTAATTAAGCAAAATCTCTTAAAATCAGTCCCATATACTGTGTTCTTCCAAAAAATACTCTAGTACAGCCACTATTGAAGGCTATCAAATGCTTCTCAAAGATGCCCTCTGGTGGTCAAACTAGCACTAACTAGTCACTGGCTTACTGGGGCTCTCTCATACCGTCCCTGGGAGGGGTGCGTCACCTGAGTGGGTTGAGTCACTGATGTGATCATCCTGTCTGGGTTGGCGCCCCCCCCCTTGGGTTGTGCCGTGGCGGAGATCTTTGTGGGCTATACTCAGCCTTGTCTCAGGATGGTAAGTTGGTGGTTGAAGATATCCCTCTAGTGGTGTGGGGGCTGTGCTTTGGCAAAGTGGGTGGGGTTATATCCTTCCTGTTTGGCCCTGTCCGGGGTGTCCTCGGATGGGGCCACAGTGTCTCCTGACCCCTCCTGTCTCAGCCTCCAGTATTTATGCTGCAGTAGTTTATGTGTCGGGGGCTAGGGTCAGTTTGTTATATCTGGAGTACTTCTCCTGTCCTATTCGGTGTCCTGTGTGAATTTAAGTGTGCTCTCTCTAATTCTCTCTTTCTCTCTTTCTTTCTCTCTCTCGGAGGACCTGAGCCCTAGGACCATGCCTCAGGACTACCTGACATGATGACTCCTTGCTGTCCCCAGTCCACCTGGCCGTGCTGCTGCTCCAGTTTCAACTGTTCTGCCTTATTATTATTGGACCATGCTGGTCATTTATGAACATTTGAACATCTTGGCCATGTTCTGTTATAATCTCCACCCGGCACAGCCAGAAGAGGACTGGCCACCCCACATAGCCTGGTTCCTCTCTAGGTTTCTTCCTAGGTTTTGGCCTTTCTACACCTGCATTGCTTGCTGTTTGGGGTTTTAGGCTGGGTTTCTGTACAGCACTTTGAGATATCAGCTGATGTACGAAGGGCCATATAAATACATGTGATTTGATTTGATGATTGGATAACTAGCATTAATGGTAACAGTGGTTGACACTTAAACAACGTGCCATAGAATTCTGTGATACCATGTAAGCTGTGCTGCGGTACGCTGCAACTTTTAAAGGACCAACCCCTGTATACACAGAGGCACATTATTGATCCACTGTGTAGTCCTGTGTTATCAAGCTGCTTCGGGCTATATACTCTGAATTTATGTGGCTCTGAACATCCATCGTTAAGCATCTTATTTGTGCCACTAAAAGGACGAGACAACAATGTACATTCTGTGGAATAATGTACAGGCTTATCTACTGTGCGGGGAATGTGTGTGCAATGGCTCTTAAAATATGTGTGTGAGTGTGTATCACAGAGCTAGGCTTAGGCTAAACACACAAACACGCAAGCACACACACACACACACACACAGTTTTAGTGAATGTCCTGCCGGTACGTGTTTCATGACATGATTAAGGTTCCAGGAATCACGGAACATCGCATCCTTCCCTTTATTCAGTTGACAATGTCCTAATACCACCAAATACGTATCTCTCCTGCAGAACAATTGTTGATGTACAGGCTTCAATGTGAAGTAACATAAAGTAGAGCAGCCATTATCACCAGAACATTGTTCATCCCCCTATCAATATTTGACAAAGCCTGGATGCCAGCATATAACAAGCAAAGAACATCTACTAGTCGTAGAAACGTCAATAACAAAGCATAGGTTTCCTCTATCCATTCCCTCTCCTTCTATGATGACTGTTAGATCATACACAGTACACTGAACAAACCTAGAAACGCAACAATTTCATATAAGGAAAAGAAATGCATTAGGCCCTAATCTATGGATTTCACATGACTGGGAATACAGAAAAACATATGTTGGTCACAGATACCTTAAAAAAAAGGTAGGGGCGTGGATCAGAAAACCAGTCAATATCTGGTGTGACCATCATTTGCCTCATGCAGCGCGACACATCTCCTTCACATGGAGTTGATCAGGCTGCTGATTGTGGCCTGTGGAATGTTGTTCCACTCCTCTTCAATGGCTGTGCGAAGTTTCTGGATTTTGGCGGGAACCAGAACACGCTGTCTAACACGTCGATCCAGAGCATTCCAAACATGCTCAATGGGTGATATGTCTAGTGAGTATGCAGGCCATGGAAGAACTGGGACATTTTTTAGTTTCCAGGAATTGTGTACAGATCCTTGAGACATGGGGCCGTGCATTATCATGCTGAAACATGAGGTGATGATCTCGTCATGGTATCTCTTTGAATTCAAATTGACATTGATAAAATGCAATTGTGTTCGTTGTCTGTAGCTCATGCCTGCCCATACCATAACCCCACCGCTCGCCCACACGCCGCCATACACGCCGTCTGCCATCTGCACGGTACAGTTGAAACCGGGATCCATCCGTGAAGAGCACACTTCTCCAGTGTGCCAGTGGCCATCGAAGTTGGTTACGAAATTTATATTTTTGTTCAATATATTTTGATATTCAATTTTCTCCGCCCCCTGCACTCCACCATGGCATTGCCTCTGACCTCAGGGTGGAAGCAAATAGCAAAGGAATCATCACCTGTCATCTTGGTGATAATAGAATTCTCTAGTCTCCGCATCCCCCCCTCCCTCCGCCCAAGGCCCTGTCTGTTAAATAACATCTCAGGTTCCACGCAGTGTATATTTAGTACATGCGTTACGGTCTGAGCACATACGTATGTTGTTTGAAAGTATTATGGATGTTAGAGTCAAGGGAAACAGGTTGTGATGATCAGGAGTGGAGTGTTTAGTTTCTGACGCTATCTCTCTCCATCCCTCTCTCTATCCCTCTCTCTATCCCTCCCTCCATCCCTCTCTGTATCCCTCCCTCCATCCCTCTCTCCATCCCTCTCTGTATCCCTCCCTCCATCCCTCCCTCCATCCCTCTCTGTATCCCTCTCTCCATCCCTCTCTGTATCCCTCTTATCCCTCTCTGTATCCCTCTCTCCATCCCTTTCTGTATCCCTCTCTGTATCCCTCCATCCCTCTCTGTATCCCTCTCTCCATCCCTTTCTGTATCCCTCTCTGTATCCCTCCATCTCCATCCCTCTCTGTATCCCTCTCTCCATCCCTCTCTCCATCCCTCTCTCCATCGCTCTCTGTATCCCTCTCTCCATCCCGCTCTCTGTATCCCTCTCTCCATCCCTCTCTGTATCCCTCTCTCCATCCCTCTCTCCATCCCTCTCTCCATCGCTCTCTCTATCCCTCTCTCCATCGCTCTCTGTATCCCTCTCTCCATCCCGCTCTGTATCCCCTCTCCATCCCTCTCATCCCTCTCTCCATCGCTCTCTGTATCCCTCTCTCCATCCCTCTCTGTATCCCTCTCTCCATCCCTCTCTCCATCCCTCTCTCCATCCCTCTCTGTATCCCTCTCTCTATCCCTCCCTCCATCCCTCTCTCTATCCCTCCCTCCACCCCTCTCTGTATCCCTCTCTCCATCCCTCTCTCTCCCTCTCTATCCCTCTCTCCATCCCTCTCTCCATCCCTCTCTGTATCCCTCCCTCCATCCCTCTCTCCATCCCTCTCTGTATCCCACTCTCCATCCCTCTCTGTATCCCTCTCTCTATCCCTCTCCCTCCCTCTCTATTCCTCTCTCTATCCCTCTCTCCATCCCTCTCTCATCCCTCTCTATCCCTCTCTCCATCCCTCTCTTTCCCTCTCTATCCCTCTCTCCATCCCTCTCTCCATCCCTCCTTCCATCCCTCTCTGTATCCCTCTCTCCACCCCTCTCTGTATCCATCCCTCCATCCCTCTCTGTATCCCTCTCTCCATCCCTCTCTGTATCCTTCCCTCCATCCCTCTCTCTCCCTCTCTCCATCCCTCTCTCTATCCCTCTCTCTCTCCCTCCCTCCATCCCTCTCTCTCCCTCCCTCCATCCCTCTCTCTATCCCTCCCTCCATCCCTCTCTGTATCCTTCCCTCCATCCCTCTCTCTATCCCTCCCTCCATCCCTCTCTCTATCCCTCTCTCTACCCCTACTATCACCATCTCCCTGTCTGTTTATTTCTATTTTACTGTTTCCCTCTCCATTTCTCGCTTCTGTCTCTCTTTGTTCATATCTATATCCCTCATTCTGTGTCCCTCTCCAACCCTATTTCTCTCTCTCTTCATCCTTCTTGCACTGATTCACTGTAGCTTTCTCTCTTCCATGTGGTTTACCCGGTTTGTAATGACACCAGGGGGGTTGCATCCCAATAGGCTCACCGATCAACAATCTGATAACACTTTCATAGCTTCCCTTTCTATAAAGAAAATAAACACACAATCCCATTTGGTTTTGTACTCAGCTCTAATAGCTTTGCTTTGCCCTTCATATTGAGATTGATCCCCCCCAATTGTAAAGTGTGGCCGTGTCATTATGGTAGCTGTGTTTTTATGGGCGGGAAGCAGAGAGGAGAGATGGAGAGGCTGTGGATTCACAAAACACTTAATATTGGTGTTAATGACCTGGGGGTAGAGAGTGGTAAGCGTAGCAGCATGAGGGGATATGAGAGAGATGGAGGAGAGAGAGAGAGAGAGAGAGAGAGAGAGAGAGAGAGAGAGAGAGAGAGAGAGAGAGAGAGAGAGAGAGAGAGAGAGAGACTAATATATTCAGTGCAGTGTTCCTGCCCACGACTGCAGTGCTGCCATCAGGCCATCGACACGACACACTCATAAAGACCATTCATCAAATCGATCTCCTGCCGTTACCTTCAAACGCTGAAAAAACAGTACCCAAACTGCAGGCAGGAAAGACAGGGAGCGTCTGTCCTCAGAGAGAACCTGAGCCAACAGAGAGAGAGGGGGAGAAGAGCAGGAGTGACAAGGCTGACCCACTATCAGAGGCAGAACAGTGGGCACTGACTGGGGACCTCTAAGGATTCTGACGAGTCACACTTGTCCTTGGAGGAGGAGGAGTGGAGGAGGAAAGTGAAGAGAGTGTGTAGGGAAAGGAAGAGGAGTGAGACAGAGTAGGTAGAGGAGGAATAGGACAGGAGAAGGGAGAGGTAGAGGAGTGACAGAGTAGGTAGAGGAGGAATAGGACAGGAGAAGGGAGAGGAAGAGGAGTGAGACAGAGTAGATAGAGGAGGAATAGGACAGGAGAAGGGAGAGGAAGAGGAGTGACAGAGTAGGTAGAGGAGGAATAGGACAGGAGAAGGGAGAGGTAGAGGAGTGACAGAGTATGTAGAGGAGGAATAGGACAGGAGAAGGGAGAGGTAGAGGAGTGACAGAGTAGGTAGAGGAGGAATAGGACAGGAGAAGGGAGAGGAAGAGGAGTGAGACAGAGTAGGTAGAGGAGGAATAGGACAGGAGAAGGGAGAGGAAGAGGAGTGACAGAATAGATAGAGGAGGAATAGGACAGGAGAAGGGAGGACGGAGACCTGCAGTCAGGGAGGTAGAGCCGTATGCTGGCTGTCAGTCTCCCATCAGGCACCATTCACCCCCCCGGTACTAGCATGAACCCAAAGGCTTAACTCGCCATAGTGTATTATTCTTCACCATAACACAGGTCTGTTTACAGCGACAGAAAGGGTGAACACAGCATGCTAGTAGATACCATAGACTTCCAGTTACTGCGCTAACGCCAGTTAACATTGGTGCGCGGACCGGTCTCTAATTTCCTTCATTCTGGACACAGAGACCAAAATGGTATCCACGAGTTCATCTGTCTCTGGAGAAGTAGATAAAGGTTCTCAGTGCCAAAATCCCAAAGTATCCCTTTCACGGTTTAAAGGTTGCCTGGAGAGTAAGCACACACACATCTTTCTCTCTCAGAGTACCCTGAACGCGTATAGATTATTTTAATGGCTAGACCACCTCCATCCAGAGAGGTTTATAAAATGCCACCGTGTCCATAATGGTCGATGAGGGTTTGGAAACCTTTTCTGAACGGCACTCAAACCTGACATGGACCTAATATGCCACTGAGCTTTTCACTCTGAAGGACACAAAGCTGTGAAGGAAAGGGGCTTTTTATTACAGTCAAAGATAATACACCTCTATTATGGCCAACTGAAACTGTTCCCTAAGAGTAGTGGTGTTACATTGAAACATGTCCCCCATGAGATTCAATGGCAATTTATATTGTGCCCCCATTTTGGTTTCAGTAATGGTCAGTGGTGTGTTTATTTCAATCCCAAATATGGTTCAGGCATGTCATTTTATCCATATCGGTTCCTCCATGGGAGGCCCGTCTCCCTGGTGTGCCTGTGACCACTTCACCCCAGGGACTTGAATCTAATCTAAATTCTGGAGGGTGAAAATGTGTGGGTGGATGAGAGAGATCATACAACAGGCTGAGGATGTTCCTTTTGTAGAGCCTATTTTTGATCCGCAAACAACTGACCATTGGATGAGGAAACGAGTGTATAGGATCCATACTCTCTGACTAAGCTGTACCACGTGTGCGTATGTTGGTGTGTGCGTGCGTGCGCCAATGCGTATGTATGTAAGTGTTTGTTTTATCCCTTTTCAAAACATTCAGCTTATAGCGGGTATCTATTGCATGGACTTAAGGACCAAGGTCTTTAGTATGACATTGGAATATAATGCATAGTGTGAAACAGAGATAATGACTAAACTCTATATACCCTCATAAGCCACTCTTCTCAGTCCCTCCTCCAAGCTCCCAATTAAAAGAAAACAAGTGGCTTCTTTTTTTCTCCATAGGCAATCTCAATCCCTCTGACTTTTACTTCCACCATTTGCATTTGAACCTTTGGGCGCATTCTGTAAAGTGGAACTGACAGCATTTTAGCAACATTAAATCTCATTAAAATCTCTTCATTTACACTCCCAGGAGAAATGTCATAATCTGACAAGCGAACAGTTAGATCTGGTCATTTTCAGGTTTTCACAACTTCTTAGAATGTTTGGGAATTACTTACACTAAGGCATTTGTGAAAATTCTACAGTAATATAGAGTGGTAAAGTGGCCGTGTGTTTGGACAACTAATAGACACTGCTGTGAATAAATCTAGTAAGTAAACCTATCTGTCTCGTCCAAGACCAGAGTCTACATAGACCGGTGCGCTATAGCCAATCAGAGCTACAGTAGGCCTTTATACAAACAAGCCATTTGCAACACGGGCCTGCCATCATTCCCTTTGAACTGGACTGTGTGTTTAGGGGCAGTTGGACCTGCCATCATTCACTTTGAACTGGACTGTGTGTTTAGGGGCAGTTGGACCTGCCATCATTCACTTTGAACTGGACTGTGTGTTTACAGGCAGTTGGACCTGCCATCATTCACTTTGAACTGGACTGTGTGTTTAGGGGCAGTTGCAACAGCACAACTTTAGATCATTGGAACACATTCACTAAAAGTCACAAAATACACCTGAATGGATTTCTGAAAATATGTCAATACCACAGGAGTCCTCTTACATTTAGGAACTTTGCTGTCCTATTGATGAAACAACCATGAAAAGGTAGGAACTTTACTGTCCTATTGATGAAACAACCATGAAAAGGTAGGCTTCATCAACAATAATCGGATCAACAACTAACGTTAGTTCTAGCCAGAGCAAGATGAGCTCAAATCTAACGAAGGAACATGAGATAAACACTCAAACTTTTCCAGCTAGTTGCCCGTCAAAATCGCACTGATAAACAATGGGGAATTGTAGCCTACTCGTCTTTCTGCAGCTTGCCTGCCAATGCACGCTTGTCCCAACCAAGCACCCAAGCCAACTGGCTAAAGTTGCTAGCTACTTCCAGACACAAATGAGAGAACACCTCACTCTGACCATTTTACTCGCCGTAGCAGAACTGGTTAGACTGTTTACATGTTATCTAGAACATTCTTGACTAACTGTAACTTTTTCTGTGCTCTGGCACACTCAGACCAGAGTGCCCTGAAATCGAAGTAGAGTGACCAGAGTGAATTTGCGAACTCAAGAGATATGATAACTGGGCAACAGTCGTTCAAGATCTTCCCAGCTAACCAAATGACACCTGTATCTCTAGCTGTGTACAGCCACCGAAAACAATATGAGGGGGAAAGTCACTCACCCAATCCTCCAATGGCATGGCATGACATGACATCATCATAGCAGCTAGCTAGCTGGCTAATGTTAGGCTGTGTTTTTAGCTTGCTACATAAATAGCCTATTTGCCACATTATGACTGACTTGTGAACATTGTCCTTGCCAGTTTGATTGTATTGACATTTCCAGTCTTAGTTACATTCGTCCGTTTTGGTCCAGAATATTGAGTCATGGAAACAGAAACAGTCCTTTCCGAATGGAGGCAGCAAACAATGTACCAGGACAGCTGTGATGTACAACCTGATAGCAATATGTTTTGGACTCCCAAGAAATGTATTGGTGAATTATAATAAACATGCATTGAACTGCATCCATCTATTCTTCCAACAATGCCTTCGTGTGTGCCATCGAATGTTGTGTCAAATAGAACCAGCTTTTAAAACCTTTTATGAAGTTGATTTTGTGGCATAAACTGGGAATTTGATATTTTTGACTGATATTATGGTTGTCTGTTTGTTTCATATTTGCAAAGTAGTTCAACGCTGTCAGTTCCACTTTCAAAGTCAATTAAAAAGTGATTCTACACATGGACTTGTCAGTTGCCTTGGGTATTGTATTTGTAGTAAATGCCGTCACACTCAGACAAACAAAATCACACATAGATATGCGTACACACTTAGCAGGCAGGCAGACAGACTACACACACAGGCGCATGCACACGCACACCCAAACACACAACCTCCCGTCCACACAGACACAGTTCCACTTACCACACACACACTCTCTCTCACACCACCCGATAGGGCCTACAGAGCACACTTGATTTCTCCATATATATACTAGGCGAAATACTAGACTAAATAGATGAATCTATGACGGAAATGCAGTCTCACATCAACTAGAGGTCATAGAGGAAAGGAGAAAGGAGAACCAAGCCTGTTGAGAGCAAGCAGGAGCATAGGCATGTAAAACAAAATATAGACAATAGACAAAGGTCGCTCATATTGGTGGAGTAATTCCGGAATTATATTGTTTTGGCTGAAAGGCTTCATTAACTGTGTGTGTGTGTGTGTGTGGTGTGTGTGCGCACATGCATTTGTGTGATATGCGCACCACACATGCACACATCTTTATCTCCTGTGGGAAATATGCTTCGTTAATACAATATTTGCTATTAGGCCATATTACATGCTCCCATATTCCATTGAAATGTGTTTCTCTTTGGTTCTGAGAGCATTGTGCATAATGTGGCACCAAGCTGTGGTATTCAGCAGAACAATCGAAGCCTGGCGTCTCTCTCTCTCTCTCTCTCTCTCTGTCTCTCTCTCTCTCCACCAGTACCATCCTGCTTTTATAATATCATTATTAACACTCACATTTTCAATGATGTGAATGCCACCGTTCTTTTGAAGATGCATGCCTATCCCCAGGCAGATGGCTGCTGTTATGGTGGGCTGCTGCTAGTGAAAGCATCCCTTATATGAGTTATGAGCCTGGCGAACGCAGCTCTTCCAGATAGGAGAGGGGGTTGAGAATGGAAGGAAATGCCTAACGCCTATTACTCCGCCCGAGCGGAAAAACCAAAACAAATGAAAGGTAGGCAATTTAGTCCAATCGTCTAGTTGGTGGTGGTGGCGGCGAGAGCTGCGAGTTGGAAAACAAGTGTGTTATTTACAGGGAGGCTGAGCCACGTCAACAAAAATGCTAAATGGTCAATTAAAGGCATGAATATGGGAAAGAAATTTAAATAATTTCATAAAAGGCAGTACAGGTGACAATGCCTCATTGACAGACAGACACACACACTCATAGGAGGCTGGTGGGAGGAGCTATAGGAGGACGGGCTCATTGTAATGGCTGGAATGGAATCAATTAAACCAAATCTTACATGTGGTTTCCGTATGTTTGATACCATTCCATTAATTCCATTCCAGCCATTACCTATGAGCCCGTCCTCCTATAGCTCCTCCCACCAGCCTCCCCTGCACACACTGAGGTGAGATGGACAATAGAAATAGAATGAATAGAACGGGCGTCCCTATTCAAGACAATGATGGCATAATGGGTGGACTGGCAGCCATTGCAAGTGTACCCATAGGAGCAAAGGAGGAAGTAGAAGCAGGAAGTGTACCCATCAATCTGTGCTGTGATTTGATTATTCAACTCAACTGACATTACAAAAAAGACCTTCCATTGCATGAGCCACGTCAGTTAGCATATTTGAATGAACATTCTATATTACCAGGTAGCCATTGAGAGTGTACCCATGGGTTTACCAGTCAAATTGCCAGGGTTAGATGTTCCAAGCCTGTTCTATTAATTATATGTCTATGAGATGGACCTTGGACCAAGTTAAATCCAACTTAGTTCACCTGATGTAACCTGATGTAACATCAGTCTCGACAATAGGAAGTAACATTTGTTTCTGCTCCACAAGCAAAGTGAGCAGCCATTCAATCCAAAGCACTGAAAGACAACATGTTCACGACCAAATTAGGACACACTGTGCTATCAAATGTGGTCAATGTCAATGTCAAGAAATGCTGTAGCTCTTACATTAACTTTTTTTTATATATCTCAACAACAACCATTGAGTTTCCACTATACCTGAAAGATTAAGGCTGAAACTGCTTCAGAATTCAATAGCAACACTACCTTTAGCCCTATTGTGAAAGGCTTATGTCCTGTGTTGTGTAGAACTAAAGGTAAAGAACTGGATGTTTATCTATCTGCTCACGACAACAACAGGATTACACAACTTTATGTTCTTTGAGGGGATGGACTGTTTGGATAGATGAACAGATATCAGCCTCTCAGAGCTGGGGAAGGAAAAAGAGAAAAGGGATATTGAGAGATGCACAAATAAAGATAAGAAATATGGATGAAAAATATGGGAAATGGACACATACAGAGAGAGAGAGAGAGAGAGAGAGCGAGAGACAGAGAGAGAGACAGAGAGACAGAGAGAGAGAGAGAGAGAGAGAGAGAGACAGAGAGAGAGAGAGAGAGAGAGAG
>NC_056438.1:50814565-50884565 GCF_018296145.1 Oncorhynchus tshawytscha | reverse complement strand
CCTTATATAAACAGGTGGACTCCAATCAAGTTGTACAGGTATCTCAAGGATGACCAATGGAAACAGGATGCACTTGTGCTCAATTTCGAGTCATATAGCAAAGGGTCTGACTACTTATGTAAATCAGGTATATCTGTTTGTTTTTTTTAGAAATGTGCAAACATTTATAAAAACCTGTTTTCACTTCGTCCTGGGGTATTGGGTTATTGTGTGTAGATTGACGAGGAAAAAATATGTATTTAATCAAATTTAGAATAAGGCTGTAACGTAACACAATGTGGAAAAGGGGAAGGGGTCTGATTACTTTCCAAATGTACTGTAAATACACATACAAAACATTAGGACTACCTCCCTAATATTGAGTTCCACCACCTTATTTGCCCTCAGAACAGCCTCAATTCGTCAAGGCATGGACCCATGTTGACTCCAATGCTTAACACAGTTGTGTCAAGTTAGCAGAATATCCTTTAGGTGGTGGACCGTTCTTGATACACACGGGAAACTGTTGAGAGTGAAAAACTCAGCAGCGTTGCAGTTCTTGACACAATCCGGTGCGTCTGGAACCTCCTCCATGCTTCATGGTGGTAATCACACATGCAGAGGTCATCCGTTCACCTTCTCTGTGTCCTACAAAGACACGGTAGTTGGAACCAAAAATCTCAAATTTGGACTCATCAGACCAAAGAACAGATTTCTACCGGTCTATTGTCCATTGCTCGTGTTTCTTGGCCCAAGCAAGTCTCTTCTTCTTATTGGTGTCCATTAGTAGTGGTTTCTTTGCAGCAATTCAACCATGAAGGCCTGATTCCCACAGTCTCCTCTGAACAGTTGATGTTGAGATGTTTCGGTTACTTGAACTCCGTGAAGCATTTATTTGGGCTGCAATCTGAGGTACAGTTAACTCTAATGAACTTATCCTCTGCAGCAGAGGTACCTCTGGGTCTTCCTTTCCTGTGGCGGTCCTCATGAGAGACAGTTTCATCATAGCGCCTGATGGATTTTGCGACTGCACTTGAAGAAACTTTCAAAGTTCTTGAAAATTTCCAGATTGACTGACCTTCATGTCTTAAAGTAATGACGGACAGTTGTTTCTCTTTACTTATTTGAGCTGTTCTTGCTATAATATGGACTTGGTATTTTACCAAATAGGGGTATGTTCTGTATACCAGCCTACCTTGTCACAACATAGCTGATTAGCTGAAATGCATTCAAAAGGAAATAAAGTCCACAAATTAACTTTTAACAAGGCACCCCTTGTTACTTGAAATGCATTCCAGGTGACTACCTCATGAAGCTGGTTGAAAAAATGCCAAGAGTGTGCAAAGCTGTCATCAAGGCAAAGGGTGGCTATTTGAAGAATCTCAAATATAAAATATATTTTGATTTATGTAACACTTTTTTGGTTACTACATGATTCCATATGTGTTATTTCATAGTTTTGATGTCTTCACTATTATTCTACAATGTTAAAAATAGTAAAAAATAAAGAAAAACCTTGAATTAGTAGGTGTGTCCACATTTTTGACTGGTACTGTATTTACAGGTAATATACATATAGAAGGATCAGATCAACCTTTGGTACATTTCTAATACACACAACTGCAACGTGCTTCAGCTGCTAGTCTTCTTCAACGCTTCTTCACACACACACACACATGTCCCTGGTACATGTAATTGCCTGTCCTGTCATCCCTGTCCCCATGTTGAGTGTAAATGATGATGTCTACGCAGAGCAAATACAACCTAGTCTATCAGACAAACCTAGCAAACACACCCTATATCCTTCACTGTGTGTGTGTTGTGTGTGTCACCCCGAGATTAAGATGCTCTTCTCCCATGGCCACTGAAGCACAGCCAGCACGATTCACTGTCATTTTTCTCTCCTCTTTCCATTTCAGCTCCAGACTCCAGGGTCACAGTTCACCTCTCTCTCTCTCTCTCTCTCTCTCTCTCTCTCTCATTCTCTCTCATTCTTCTATTCCTCTTTTTCCAATGCTAGAAAAGAAGATGTCACATTTACATGCAATTCAATTAGAGAGAAGTTGCAGAGGCCCTATCTGATAGCAATATCTAAAATAAGAGAGAATAATAGTTTTTTTTTTAAATCAGTTGTTGAGGGCTATCAACTAGGTAGCTAGTAATCAGATTGTTCTCGCTTATTTTCTCCATGGTTCAGAGGGTTCAAACTTTGTCACAATGTTCCTACAATGTTAATTGCATTTAAGGGCTGTATTTCAGGAGTGCATTAATCCACAGCCAAATACTTTTGCATGCACACTGTACTTAGAGTGATAAAACCTTGCAAAGGAGAAGAGCGTAGGTCAAAGCTTTGGGCTGCGGTGCCTAGATTTGCTGGATGAATGGAACATTTTGAAGGGCCATTTGCCACATCAATAACCTGTGTTTCAGTTGCAGTTTTCTAGCATTAATTGTTCACAGAGGGACATGGGATTTCCACATGTATAGATACATGTCACATATCAGTTTGCAAATGTAAAGAATTGTTTATAATTGAGTTAATAAAGCATCAGACGTTGGACTAGTAACCGAAAGGTTGCAAGATCGAATCCCAGAGTTGACCAGGTAAAAATCTGTCGTTCTGCCCCTGAATAAGGCAGATAACCCACTGTTCCTAGGCCATCATTGAAAATAACAATTTGTTCTTCACTGACTTGCCTGGTTAAATAAAAGGTAAAATAAACCGATTTTAAAATACAAACATGGTCTCTTTTTTGATTTCTTGAGGAAGGCAGCTCCAAAAAGCAGATGTTTCAGCCTAGCTCAGTGCTTTCTGTGGTGGTGGGGCAGCCAGCGGAAAATGTAGGGGTTCGTAATATTCTCTAGTTGTGCCGTGATTGGCTCAGTGTTCTGTCACTCATGGGGACACTACGTCACTGTCACGACTCCGACCGAAGGACACTCCCCTTCCCGTTCGGGTGGCGCTCGGCGGTCGTCATCGCCGGCCTACTAGCTGCTACTGATTATTTCCTCCCCCTCCTTATGTGTTGATTGTGTGCACCTGTTTTGAGTTAGGTAGTAGGCTTTATTAGTCAGCCGGCCCGCAGGGTTCCTTGTGCGGGATTAATTATTGTGATCGTCTGTTTGGTGTACTTGTGTGCACGTCTATTGGGTTTTGTGTTTTCCCATTTTGTGGGTTTTCCCTGGACGGTTTAAGTCCCCCTGTTTGGGGCATTTGTTTGTTCAGTACGCCCTGTGTTTTTGTGAGGGTTGGCTTATGTTCAGCGTTTAATTCACTGAAATAAACGCTGAACATAAGCCAACTACGCCCGTCCTAGCTCGCTCATTAGTGTTTTAATCCAAATTACGGATTGCCTCTTATCCGATTGTCGTCCCCTTATGCCATAAGTTTGTACATCTCAATAGTCATTAGAAACCACATTTGTTTAAGCAAGTCAGCTATATCAGCTATGTTTTTTTTAAAGGCAGTAAATGAGGCTGAATTAACTGTTTTCCTGCGAGACTAGGCTCTGCTGATAGCCAGGTGTAGCAGTGGTAAGGTGTTGGGACTGCTGTTGGGACTCTGCTGTTGGGACAACAGTTTGTGGGCACCGTATTTTACCGTTATAGTTTAGCGTTTTGTGTTGTTTAATTTAGTGTTTAGTGATGTATTGTTTAGTGATTGCCCCACCCAGATTTACATGCTAAAATCTCCACCTCCCTCATCACTTCACTCTTTTTGTCCTTCATCCCCCTGTCCCCCCCACCTATGCTCCATGTACCCCATCCTGTGTGTGTGTGTGTGTGTGTGTGTGTGTGTGTGTGTGTGTGTGTGTGTGTGTGTGTGTGTGTGTGTGTGTGTGTGTGTGTGTGTATGAATAATGGAAGTGTGTGTCTGGCCAGCAGATGGTCAGATGGTCAGCCAGGCTGTCTCCTATTTAAGACATGCGGAGAGCACATCAACGCCTGACGGGGACAGCCATCAATTTGACCAGCCTGATCATATCTCACACACACACACACACACACTAACACACACGCACACACACACACCCCACGAGACATCCATTAACTCATCCCTACCTACCCTCTCACACCTGTCATAGGCCAGGACACAGACTTTCACTTCCAATTCCCTTAATCTTCCTTTTTATTCCACCCAATTTCACCTTCTCCCACCCCATCTCAACCCCACCTCGCCCCCTTTTCCCCACACTACTCCATCCTTCTTCCCATCCCAACCACTGCCTTTCCTCTACTCCTTTTTGTATCCCAAACCCTACCCCTCTGGGTTACAGTGTGTCTACAGTGCCTTGCAAAAGTATTCATCCCCCTTGGCATTTTTCCTATTTTGTTGCAATTACAACCTGTAATTTAAATGGATTTTATGTCAAGTCCAAATTGGTGAAGTGAAATGAAAAAAATATTTAAAAAATGAAAAATGGAAAAGTGGCATATGCATATGTACAGTTGAAGTCAGAGGTTTACATACACCTTAGCCAAATCAATTTAAACCCAGTTTTTCACAATTTCTGGCATTTATTCCTAGTAAAAAATCTCTGTCTTAGGTCAGTTAGGATCACCACTTTATTTTAAGAATGTGAAATATCAGAATAATAGTAGAGAGAATGATTTATTTCAGCTTTTATTTCCTTCATCATATTCCCAGTGGGTCAGAAGTTTACATACACTCAATTAGTATTTGGTAGCATTGCCTTTCAATTGTTGAAACTTGGGTCAAATGTTTCGGGTAGCCTTCCACAAGCTTCCCACAACAAGTTGGGTGAATTTTGGCCCATTCCTCCTGACAGAGCTGGTGTAACTGAGTCAGGTATATAGGCCTCCTTGTTCGCACACACTTTTTCAGTTCTGTCCACAAATTTTCTATAGGATTGAGGTCAGGGCTTTGTGATGGCCACTCCAATACGTTGACATTGTTGTCCTTAAGCCATTTTGCCACAACTTTGGAAGTATGCTTGGGGTCATTGTCCATTTGGAAGACCCATTTGCGAACAAGCTTTAACTTCCTGACTGATATCATGAGATGTTGCATCAATATAGCCACATAATTCTGCATCATGATCATCTATTTTGTGAAGTGCACCAGTCCCTCCAGCTGCAAAGCAGCCCCACAACATGATGCTGCCACCCCTGTGCTTCACGGTTGGGATGGTGTTCTTCGGCTTGCAAGCGTCCCTCTTTAATCTCTAAATATAACGATGGTCATTATAGCCAAACAGTTCTATTTTTGTTTCATCAGACGAGAGGACATTTCTCCAAAAAGTACGATCTTTGTCCCCATGTGCAGTTGCAAACCGTAGTCTGGCTTTTTCATGGCGGGTTTGGAGGAGTGGCTTCTTCCTTGCTGTGCTGCGTTTCAGGTTATGTCGATATAGGACTAGTTTTACTGTGGATATAGATACTTTTGTGCCTGTTTACTCCAGCATCTTCATAAGGTCCTTTGCTGTTGTTCTGGGATTGATTTGCACTTTTCGCACCAAAGTACGTTCATCTCTAGGAGACAGAACGTGTTTCCTGCCCTGAGCGGTATGACGGCTGCATGGTGTTTATACTTGCGTACTATTGTTTGTACATATGAACGTGGTACATCCAGGCGTTTAGAAATTGCTCCCAGGATGAACCAGACTTGTGGAGGTCTACAATATTTGTGGAGGTCTTGGCTGATTTCTTTTGATTTTCCCATGATGTCAAGCAAAGAGGCACTGAGTTGGAAGGTAGGCCTTGAAATACATCCACAGGTACACCTCAAATTGACTCAAATGATGTCAATTAGTCTATCAGAAGCTTCTCATGCCATGACATAATTTTCTGGAATTTTCCAAGCTGTTTAAGGCACAGTCAACTTAGTGTATGTAAACGTCTGACCCACTTGAATTGTGATACACTGAATTATAAGTGAAATAATCTGTCTGTAAACAATTGTTGGAAAAATTACTTGTGCCATGCACAAAGTAGATGTCCTGACCGACTTGTCAAAACTATAGTTTGTTAAAACCTCTTGAAACTAGGGGGCACTTTTTTATTTCTGGAAAAATAACGTTCCCAAAGTAAACGGCCTATTTCTCAGGAACAGATGCTAGAATATGCATATAATTGACAGCTTAGGATAGAAAACACTCTAAAGTTTCCAAAACTGTCAAAATACTGTCAGTGAGTATAACAGAACTGATATTGCAGGCGAAACCCTGAGGAAAATCCAATCAGGAAGTGCCTCTTATTTTGAAACCGTTGTTTTCCTATGCATCCCTATTGGCCATTGAAAGGCATATCAACGAGATTCCTTTTTCTACGTATTCCCTAAGGTGTCTACAGCCTTTAGACGTAGTTTCACGCCTTTATGTTGAAGAATGAGCGTAAACGACCACATTGCGTAAGTGGCCAGCTGAGGGCTCTCAGAGTGATTCTTGCGTAAAAGACAGAGGTAGTCATTTTTCCTCTCGCTCCTAGCCGATTGTCACGGTTGATATATTATTGAATAGATATTTGAAAAACACCTTGAGGATTGATTATAAAAAACGTTTGCCATGTTTCTGTCGATATCATGGATATAATTAGGATTTTTTTTTCTGCTGTTGTCGTGACAGCTATTTCTGGTGGATTTCTCAACATAACGTGACCAACAAAGGGAGGTATTTTGGGTATAAAAATCATCTTTAAGGAACAAAAGGAACATTTGCTGTCTAACTGGGAGTCTCGTGAGTGAAAACATCCGAAGATCATCCAGGTAAACGATTAATTTGATTGCTTTTCTGATTTTCGTGACCAAGTTTCCTGCTGCTAGCTGGACATAATGCTATGCTAGGCTATCGATAAACTTACACAAACGCTTGTCTTGCTTTAGCTGTAAAGCATAATTTAAAAATCTGAGATGACAGGGTGATTAACAAAAGGCTAAGCTTTGTTTCGCTATATTTCACTTGTGATTTCATGAATATTTTCTAGTAATATTTTTTGACCATTGCGCTATGCTAATTAGTGTAGTTCTTCAAAGTGGTAGGCATGTTGTGTAAATTAAATGATATAAACCCCCCAAAAAATCTATTTTAATTCCAGATTGTAAGGCAACAAAACAGGAAAAATGCCAAGGGGGGTGAATACTTTCGCAAGCCACTGTATATGGGAGCTAGGACCATAGAACTCTGCAGCAACCAAATTCCCCTTTCTGCCATAAATCTGAATCTCAGTCAGCACCTAAATCAGCACCTACCTACACCCTACCCACTATTGCTCTCCCCTAGCTCCCTACCCTCAGCACCATACCCCAGCGCCATACAGCGTCCTCTCCCTTTCTCCCCTACCCATAGCACCCTACCCCTATCCCCTGCTACTCCTAACACCCATCCCACAAGCCTGTGCGCCATCTCTGACCCGTGGAGTCACAAGCGCTAACCCAGACTCTCATTCATACACAGTCAACCGATGCCCAGCCACACTCTTTTTTTCACTCTCCACACACAATTGCCCTCTTTCCCACTATATCTCCGCTCGCTCGAGTCTCCCTTAATCCTACACGCCCCCCTTTGCCTCCCTCAACTGAAAGCCACCCCCTCCTCTTACTCCTTCCCCTCTCCTTTTCCAGCTCTCCTTTCCCCCTCTTGGTCCACTCTAAAGGTTTCTCTAATCTCTCATTGCCAAAACGGAAAACCCTCCACTCCATCCCTCTCCTTTTCCTCTGTTTCTATTCTTGACATTCGTCCCACGCCCCCTTTCCTCCCTTCCTCTTCTCTTCTCCATCTGAGGCTGTTTTCTCCAGACTCCAAATAACACAGTGGACACTGTGTGTGTCTGTCTGAGCCATTACCTTTCACGCCTGCTTGCCCCCGGCCTGCTGCATGGCTGAATGGCAGAGGTCAAAGGGCACTCTCCTCTGTGGGACACCATATTTAATTCATCATCACTGAGCAGCTGTGTGTGTGTGTGTGTGTGTGTGTGTGTGTGTGTGTGTGTGTGTGTGTGTGTGTGTGTGTGTGTGTGTGTGTGTGTGTGTGTGTGTGTGTGGGTGTGTGTGTGTGTGGGTGCGTGTGTGCGTGCGAGACAGAGAGTGAGAGGGAGAGCAAGAAAGACTGAAATAGGAGAGAGACCATCCATGTAAGTGTGTGTATGAGTCATTATTGCTTTGAATAAGTGGTCTAGTCACATCTGCTTGCCTTGTCTTCTACTTTCCTATATGAGCATATGACGTATGCGTTTGAGTGTGTGTGTGTCTACATGTGGTCAACTGACATATCATAGTTTTGAAGTGCACTATATAGGGAATAGGGTGCCATTTAGGACACAGTCAGTATGTCCGGAGGAAGATGTAATCCACTTCAAACCTACTGTATTTATACAGACCATTATATCAACGTGATTTTACATACATCCTCTTATATAACATTTTATCCTATGTGCTATATGCCTAGTTTATCATTTGCTTTGTTATACTGTATACACTTTCATGCCATTGCTGCTCATCGTATAAGGGACTCAAGCATGTTTTTGACAGAGATCCTATAACAAAATGCTGCAGTTTTAAGCCTTGGGCTGTTACCGTATATAAATACCCCCTAACGTCTAAAATCGACTCTGTTTGACATCGCTATGACCTCTCACCCTCTGTAAATGTGTGCGTGGTGATCTAGCCTCATCTTTCAACGTATCTGTCAGACGTATCATTGCCTTGAGCAGATCTGCACCGGGCGCTATAAACACACAGACAGAGCAAGGGTGCTGTGTTCCTCTGTTAACTTCCACTAGTGAGACCGCATTCTCCCTGCAGCAAGGCTCAATCCCTGAACCCTTACAGCGAGAACAGCTTAAAAACAACTCTGAGAAGAGACAAGAGACAATAACTCCTTGGTACTTAGCCTTGCTTTACTGAACAAGCCTCAATGAAATAGAAATACTCAAGTCTTTACTATAAGAATCTGGGTCAAAACCACTAGCTGTGTCTTCACACTTTCCTGCAAGAATCTTACAAACAAAGAACCCTGACTGTCTTCAAATATCAACAACCCTGCAGGTATATGTTGCCCTTAAACCCAGATCTACTATCAGCTTACCTTCCTCAGATGCTAGTTTTAACCATTAGGGAAAAAAACAGAAAACTAACCTTGGATCAGCGACCAGGGACAACTCCTACTCTACTTCATGCAGTACCCACTATCCTACAGAATAAAAACAGCATTTTTATTGCGCTGAGTGAATGTGTAGATGGAGCTAGATTCTTGAGTAGATGCAGTAGAGTGTGTGTGTGTGTGTGTGTGTGTGTGTGTGTGTGTGTGTGTGTGTGTGTGTGTGTGTGTGTGTGTGTGTGTGTGTGTGTGTGTGTGTGTGTGTGTGTGTGTGTGTGTGTGTGTGTGTGTCTGTGTGTGTGTGTGTGTGTGTGTGTGTGTGTGTGTGTGTGTGTGTGTGTGTGTGTGTGTGTGTGTGTGTGCGATGTAGCTCACTAGGGTGCGAGAGCTCAACTCAATGTAGTACTGAGGCAATCTGACATCCAACATCATGCATAGCTCTCCGTAATGGCTGTGAGATTTTGAGGCTCCTCGACCTGTAGGAAAGGCTCTCATTTTTCTTTTACTTTTAGGGAACTGTCCCTTTTAATTGCACTTTTTGTTTGACTGTCTGTTTAACTGCAGGCACCTCTAGGCAATAGAGATGTACAGAGAGAGCAACGTCTCATCAGTCCTCTATAGAGTCCCACAGTGGAGGTGTCATAATACCCATAAAACCTAGCAGTCAAACAGGGAAATGGTTCCAATTGTTTTCCCGTAATGCTGTAATCAAGTGGTTGTAATCTTGGATTGAGCAAACCTTCCCATACAATTCAAATCAAATCAAATCAAATCAAATTGTATTTGTCACATACACATGGTTAGCAGATGTTAATGCGAGTGTAGCGAAATGCTTGTGCTTCTAGTTCCGACAATGCAGTAATAACGAACAAGTAATCTAACTAACAATTCCAAAAAAAAAACTACTGTCTTATACACAGTGTAAGGGGATAAAGAATATGTACATAAGGATATATGAATGAGTGATGGTACAGAGCAGCATAAGCAAGATACAGTAGATGATATCGAGTACAGTATATACATATGAGATGAGTATGTAAACCAAGTGGCATAGTTAAAGTGGCTAGTGATACATGTATTACATAAGGATGCAGTCGATGATATAGAGTACAGTATCTACGTATGCATATGAGATGAATAATGTAGGGTAAGTAACATTATATAAGGTAGCATTGTTTAAAGTGGCTAGTGATATATTTACATCATTTCCCATCAATTCCCATTATTAAAGTGGCTGGAGTAGAGTCAGTGTCATTGACAGTGTGTTGGCAGTAGCCACTCAATGTTAGTGGTGGCTGTTTAACAGTCTGATGGCCTTGAGATAGAAGCTGTTTTTCAGTCTCTCGGTCCCAGCTTTGATGCACCTGTACTGACCTCGCCTTCTGGATGACAGCGGGGTGAACAGGCAGTGGCTCGGGTGGTTGATGTCCTTGATGATCTTTATGGCCTTCCTGTAGCATCGGGTGGTGTAGGTGTCCTGGAGGGCAGGTAGTTTGCCCCCGGTGATGCGTTGTGCAGACCTCACTACCCTCTGGAGAGCCTTACGGTTGAGGGCGGTGCAGTTGCCATACCAGGCGGTGATACAGCCCGCCAGGATGCTCTCGATTGTGCATCTGTAGAAGTTTGTGAGTGCTTTTGGTGACAAGCCGAATTTCTTCAGCCTCCTGAGGTTGAAGAGGCGCTGCTGCGCCTTCCTCACGATGCTGTCTGTGTGAGTGGACCAATTCAGTTTGTCTGTGATGTGTATGCCGAGGAACTTAAAACTTGCTACCCTCTCCACTACTGTTCCATCGATGTGGATGGGGGTGTTCCCTCTGCTGTTTCCTGAAGTCCACAATCATCTCCTTAGTTTTGTTGACGTTGAGTGTGAGGTTATTTTCCTGACACCACACTCCGAGGGCCCTCACCTCCTCCCTGTAGGCCGTCTCGTCGTTGTTGGTAATCAAGCCTACCACTGTTGTGTCGTCCGCAAACTTGATGATTGAGTTGGAGGCGTGCATGGCCACGCAGTCGTGGGTGAACAGGGAGTACAGGAGAGGGCTCAGAACGCACCCTTGTGGGGCCCCAGTGTTGAGGATTAGCGGGGAGGAGATGTTGTTGCCTACCCTCACCACCTGGGGGCGGCCCGTCAGGAAGTTTAGAACCCAGTTGCACAGGGCGGGGTCGAGACCCAGGGTCTCGAGCTTGATGACGAGCTTGGAGGGTACTATGGTGTTGAATGCCGAGCTGTAGTCGATGAACAGCATTCTCACATAGGTATTCCTCTTGTCCAGATGGGTTAGGGCAGTGTGCAGTGTGGTTGAGATAGCATCGTCTGTGGACCTATTTGGGCGGTAAGCAAATTGGAGTGGGTCTAGGGTGTCAGGTAGGGTGGAGGTGATATGGTCCTTGACTAGTCTCTCAAAGCACTTCATGATGACGGATGTGAGTGCTACGGGGCGGTAGTCGTTTAGCTCAGTTACCTTAGCTTTCTTGGGAACAGGAACAATGGTGGCCCTCTTGAAGCATGTGGGAACAGCAGACTGGTATAGGGATTGATTGAATATGTCCGTAAACACACCGGCCAGCTGGTCTGCGCATGCTCTGAGGGCGCGGCTGGGGATGCCGTCTGGGCCTGCAGCCTTGCGAGGGTTAACACGTTTAAATGTCTTACTCACTTCGGCTGCAGTGAAGGAGAGACCGCATGTTTTCGTTGCAGGCCGTGTCAGTGGCACTGTATTGTCCTCAAAGCGGGCAAAAAGTTATTTAGTCTGCCTGGGAGCAAGACATCCTGGTCCGTGACTGGGCTGGGTTTCTTCCTGTAGTCCGTGATTGACTGTAGACCCTGCCACATGCCTCTTGTGTCTGAGCCGTTGAATTGAGATTCTACTTTGTCTCTGTACTGGCGCTTAGCTTGTTTGATAGCCTTGCGGAGGGAAAGCTGCACTGTTTGTATTCAGCCATGTTACCAGACACCTTGCCCTGATTAAAAGCAGTGGTTCGTGCCTTCAGTTTCACACGAATGCTGCCATCAATCCAAGGTTTCTGGTTAGGGAATGTTTTAATCGTTGCTATGGGAAAGACATCTTCAACGCACGTTCTAATGAACTCGCACACCGAATCAGCGTATTCGTCAATGTTGTTGTCTGACGCAATACGAAACATCTCCCAGTCCACGTGATGGAAGCAGTCTTGGAGTGTGGAGTCAGCTTGGTCGGACCAGCGTTGGACAGACCTCAGCGTGGGAGCCTCTTGTTTTAGTTTCTGTCTGTAGGCAGGGATCAACAAAATGGAGTCGTGGTCAGCTTTTCCGAAAGGGGGCGGGGCAGGGCCTTATATGCGTCGCGGAAGTTAGAGTAACAATGATCCAGGGTCTTTCCACCCCTGGTTGCGCAATCGATATGCTGATAAAATTTAGGGAGTCTTGTTTTCAGATTAGCCTTGTTAAAATCCCCAGCTACAATGAATGCAGCCTCCGGATAAATCATTTCCAGTTTGCAGAGAGTTAAATAAAGTTCGTTCAGAGCCATCAATGTGTCTGCTTGGGGGGATATATACGGCTGTGATTATAATCGAAGAGAATTCTCTTGGTAGATAATGCGGTCTACATTTGATTGTGAGGAATTCTAAATCAGGTGAACAGAAGGATTTGAGTTCCTGTATGTTTCTGTCATCACACCATGTCACGTTAGTCATAAGGCATACGCCCCCGCCCCTCTTCTTACCAGAAAGATGTTCGTTTCTGTCCGCGCGATGCGTGGAGAAACCCGCTGGCTGCACCGCTTCGGATTGCGTCTCTCCAGTTAGCCATGTTTCCGTGAAGCAGAGAACGTTGCAGTCTCTGATATCCCTCTGGAATGCTACCCTTGCTCGGATTTCATCAACCTTGTTGTCAAGAGACTGGACATTGGCGAGAAGAATGCTAGGGAGTGGTGCACGATGTGCCCGTCTCCGGAGTCTGACCAGAAGACCGCTTCGTTTCCCTCTTTTTCTGAGTCGTTTTTTCGGGTCGCTGCATGTAATCCACTCCGTTGTCCTGGTTGTAAGGCAGAACACAGGATCCGCATCGCGAAAAACATATTCTTGGTCGTACTGATGGTGAGTTGACGCTGATCTTATATTCAGTAGTTCGTCTCGGCTGTATGTAATGAAACCTAAGATGACCTGGGGTACTAGTGTAAGAAATAACACGTAAAAAAAACAAAAAACTGCATAGTTTCCTAGGAACGCGAAGCGAGGCGGCCATCTCTGTCGGCCATCTCTGTAGTTCTGATAACTACATAAAAGACATAACTCTACTATTTCCATTTACAATATAATTAAAAAACAAAATACCCTCTTCAAACATCTTGTCCATAGTGTGGCACATTATTTAATTGTCAGCCATTTTTTCTTTTACTGCAAGTTAGTGCTAGTTTGACCACCAGAGGGCATCTTTGAGAATAATTTGATAGTCTTCCATTTTGGCATTCCCAGAGACAGGGAGGACACTCGGGAGACAGGGGTTCAATTCCCCGACAGTGAGGAATGAGTATGCCGTTCTTGTAAATAAGAGTTTGTTCTTAACTGATTCCATATGTGTTATTACTACAGTACATGTATATAGGACTTGCATCCTTGGCACAATAAAGTTATTATATTCTACTCAATCCATAGGCTTCATTAATTCCATTCAGACTTGAAGTCGATACAACAACTATAATAGCTGAGGTTCACAGATAGGTTCTACACAGATCGGCTACATACTGTAGCTAGCTACACATCCAAAGTCATACAGCTATTTTTATCCTCCACTACACAATAAGCAAGTAAATAGTTAGCTAGCTATGTTTACTTCAGCTACATTGCACGACAAAGCAAGTTTACACAATTGTACATTCAATTTGCAGTAAATGCTTTAGCTAGCTAGATTCTTTACATCCACTGTTTCCCAAGACGACAGCCTGGTTTGCTTGTTTTCTCAGGAGTCCCTAAAACATGAAACAACATGAATTACAATGCTATACTCATGTCATTACACCAGCTAGCAAGCTGGCTAATGTTAGCTAGTCAGCTAACTTGCTAAATAGCGATTTTTGTAAATTAACTTTATGACAAAAAAATATGCATGATCGTTTGCCTCGACATTAACTAACATATTCCTCTCAATTGTACATGTTTTGCTTGACTCGTTATGATGTTATAATTACTTACATTTGCTTTTGTCAACCATCTTTGCTAAAGAAAGTCACCAGGGATGGGTGGATCGTGTCAAATTCGTCATTGGAACCACTCGATATGATTGTACCATAATCATTGTACCATCTAAAACGCTGTGAAATATATTTTCAATATCCAGAGTCAGTAGAAAGGCCTCTTTAGTGTCCAAAGTTTTCATAACTGTGACCTTAATTGCCTACCATCTGTAAACTATTAGTGTCTTATTGACCGTTCCACAGGTGCATGTTCATTAATTGTTTATGGTTGAACAAGCATGGGAAACGGTGTATAAACCCTTTACAATCAAGATCTTTGAGTTTTATGAACTATCTTTGAAAGATGCTCCTGAAAAAGGGACGTTTCTTTTTTTGCTGAGTTTATTTTTAACCGAAAGTCAAATATGCAAAAACAAAACTTAAGAACGGGAAGCATAGAAATATCGCAAATAGACCAGATCTACCGCTTACTTGACTTGCTTTCAATGATCTATGACTCACATTTCTGTGAATTTGGTCACGTTTCCCCAAAAGTTACATTTGTAGCTTTAAGTTAACTTCTTGTTGACAGGGGGGCAGTATTGAGTAGTTTGGATGAATAAGGTACCCAGAGTAAACTGCCTGCTACTCTGACCCAGATGCTATTATATGCATATTATTAGAAGTATTGGATAGAAAACACTCTGAAGTTTCTAAAACTGTTTGAATGATGTCTGTGAGTATAACAGAACTCATATGGCAGGCGAAAACCTGAGAAAAATCCAAAAAGGAAGTGGGAAATCTGAGGTTTGTAGTTTTTCAACTCTTTGCCATTCCAATATACAGAGTAAATGGGGTTATATTGCACTTCCTAATGCTTCCACTAGATGTCAACAGTCTTTAGAACTTTGTTTGAGGCTTCTACTGTGAAGTGGGGGCGAATGAGAGCTGATTGAGCCAGGTGTCTGGCAGAGTGCCATAGGCTCTGAGGCGCGGTCATGAGAGACTTAGCTCTCGTTCCATTGCTTTTCTACAGACATAGGAATTCTCCGGTTGGAACATTATTGAACATTTATTGTAAAAACATCCTAAAGATTGATTATATACTTAGTTTGACAAGTTTCACGGGAGGTAATATAACTTTTTGAACTTTTCGTCCGACGTTCAGCTGGACCTGAACGCGCGCTAACAAAAGAAGCTATTTGGACATAAATGATCAACTTTATCGAACAAATCAAACATTTATCCTGGAACTGGGATTCCTGGGAATGCATTCTGATGAAGATCATCAAAGGTAAGTGAATATTTCTGACTAATGTTGACTACACAATATGGCGGATATCTTTTTGGCTGCTTTGTTGTCTGAACGCTGTACTCAGATTATTACATGGTTTGCTTTTTCCGTAAAGTTTTTGGGAAATCTGACACAGCGGTTACATTAAGGAGCAGGTTATCTCTAATTCCATGTATAACACTTGTATTTTCATCAACATTTATGATGAGTATTTCTGTGAATTGATGTGTCTCTCTGCACAATCACCGCATGTTTTAGAACTACTGAACATAACATGCCAATGTAAAATGAGATTTCTTGATATAAATATGTACTTTATCGAACAAAACATACATGTATTGTGTAACGAAGTGTCATCTGATGAAGATCATCAAAGGTTAGTGATTAATTTTATCTCTATTTCTGCTTTTTGTGACTCCTCTCTTTGGCTGGAAAAATGTCTGTGTTTTTCTGTGAGTTGGTGGTGACCTAACATAATCGTTTGTGGTGCTTTCACTGTGAAGCATTTTTGAAATCAGACACTGTGGCTGGATTAACGAGAATTTTATCTTTAAAATGGTGTCAAATGCTTGTATGCTTGAGGAATTTTAATGAAGAGTTTTTTGTTGTTTTGAATTTGGCGCCCTGCACTTTCACTGGCTGTTGGCGAGGTGGGACGCTACCGTCCCACATATCCCAGAGAGGTTTTAACAACTGTATTTCTTTTGGAGAACCGTCATCAAGTTCTTTCTGGAAATAAAATGATGAAATTAAATGGGGAATGGAGAATGCTGACCACCTCCATTGTAAAAACTGTACAACAGAATGAGACTAATACAAACATCTCTTCTTTTGAATCCTTTCCATCCCCTGTGTCTCGTGTGCATGCTGAGGACTATGGTTGGTGAGAGGTGGCTAGGCCAAGGCCCAACCAATGCCAGGCAGTATTAACCACATTCTCTCTGACACACTGTTACCCATCAGACATCCTGTTAGTCCCCACACTCTGTAGAGCTCTCATCTAAGACACACACACACACACCCTCAGCCCAGCTCTGCCCTCGGCTCAGCTGCGGGACTACATCATGGCCTATTCTTAGCAGGCCACTCGCTCATTCAGGAGGACAAAAGCAGCGTTTAGCCACTTACCATCCATCGTGCTATCAGAATGAGTCAGTGCGCGCGTGTGTGTGTCAGCCTGAAGCAAGTCCCATGTTTCTCTGTAGTGCTCTTTGTGGCGTGAAACTCCTTGGATGTGTCTGTAAAATGCTTCATAAAATGCCAAAGAGCCTGTTCATGTTAGACACAGCTGCTGGTTGTTTTACACAACATAGCTGCTGCATGATTCACTGTGCTATGGTCTGGGAGGTACTAGTACGCTAAGGAAAGGAACAAGTGTGGCATTTCCGTTCATGCACAAAAAGGATGTACCCGGAAACCCACAAGAATCCAAATCTGTTAAATCCGACCCAATCTAGTGTTTTCCACAAGCACATGGAGTAGCCAGCCAAATAGAAAAAGTAGCCAGCCAAGATCCCCCAAGCCATATGATTTAAAAAAATGCTTGTTTAACAATTGACCCACAGATTTCTTCTTAAATAATCCTGCAGGTCTGCTGACTTCAAGCTTCCTTTGAAGAGGCATTATCTCAGCAATTCTTTCTTTAAACCAGTTAAGAACAAATTCTTATTTACAATGACGGCCTACTCCGGCCATGCCCTAACCAGGACAGCACTGGGCCAATTGTGTGCCTCTCTATGGGACTCCCAATCACCGCTGGTTGTGATACAGCCTGGAATCGAACCAGGTCTGTAGTGACACTTATTGCACCGAGATGCAGAGCCTTAGACCGCTGCGCCACTCGGGAGCCAAGATTAAAGCAGGCGTTAATCATGGGCTTTGCTACACAGAAAGCAGCAGTTCCATTGTCAACAATTTGATTCAATCACTAGACATCAACATCTTTGATAACACCATATAAGTATCATTAGCTTTTAAAACAATTCAATCCATTTTCTTGTATCATATTTTGGACCAGAGTGAGGCGCTCTCTCCACTAGACTACCTACTGTTCCTGCAGTTAGGAGGATTCACCATCATCATCAAAAGTTATAATTTATCTGCAGATAATCACCAAAAACCCTACCAGTATGCAAATTAGGGAGTCAAATGAACAGCTCTCTTACCGATGCGATTCAGGAGGCTACTAACAAGTCACGCACTTTAAAGTCGCTGTCTGGCAAGTCCCGATGGACTTCATATCAAAAACACAAATGAGAACTTTAGTTTACTTGTCCCGAAGCGATACTATGGATACATAACTAGGTTGTATGATTTCTGAATGGTAAGGACATATGAGATTGACTTTATTCAGTCAGTTCAACACCTTTTCTAAACTAGTCAAGCTTGCCGTTCGTCAGTCAAATCACAGTAAGCCTATGCGCCAGCATTTCGTGGCTGCAGATGAAACACGCAAAATAAAAGAAATGAATGTGCCAGAAAACAGGCCAAGTGGATTTCTACTCACCGTAACCATGAACGGAACATGCAAATTGACGAAGAAGACGTAGGAGCATCATGCTCCCCTCCCTCCGCGTAAAGAAATGTGACTGCAACCACAGCGTACACAACACACACACCCAGGTACCGGGAGCCCTGTCATCGCTCACTTTGTGACTGACAGGCACCTAGACGATCAATAGATCGCTAGAAGATGCACAGTGGGAGAGGGCTCGGCTGACTTCTTTTTTTCTGACTTGGCAAATTGTTTTTTTTTTTTAAAGTAGCCCAGTTAATTTAAGTGGAAAAAGTACCCGGCTGAAAATGTGTATGTACCCGGCTGTATAGCCGACAGCCGGTGCTAGTGACCTTGCTCCTCCTTAGCCTCTTCCTCCCCTGGATAACTGTATCATTACACTGAAGCATTACTGTAGCATTATAGCTGTCTTATCCCCTATAGCCTCTATTGAAGTGATCTGGGCTGGCTTTCACTGGCTTAAGTGGACCCATTATGTAATTAAGTCATTACGAGCGGGGATGGGATGGAGAAAAAAGAAATTACTGCAATAGGGATCACACTACTCTACTACGCTGCTGTAGTTCTATGGCATGGCTGTCTGTCTGTCTGGGGAAAGACAGTATTGTACATGCTGGGGATGACATTGATCGACTCATTGGGCTACGGAGACAAAGGCCAATCAAAGGGTATTTGTACTGGGGTTCTACAGTTCCTTGGCTTGCATTATCATATGGCATAACCATTTAGCCCTCCTAGAATGGTATTGCTAGCCATTTACACCTAAAGTGGTTGGGGAAACATTGAACCAGAGAAGATTGAAAATGATCAACTTGGAGAGAAGGTAACCGGGGACGGTACAGAAAAATGGTGCTGTCTGGAGTCCTACAAGGATGTTACTCACCCCAGACGCAGGGTAGGCCGTCCAGCCTAGCTCAGCCGTAGCCACCCGTGTGTCCATCAATGTTTCTGAGAGAGAGAGAGAGAGAGAGAGAGAGAGAGAAACAGGTTAGTCAGTTATAAAACAAAGTATGTTGTCGTACATTCTCACTCCTGTCCCATGGTTGAGGTTAAGTCATGAATGAGCACTTTGATTAGTTTTACTGCAGAAATGACCAGAGTTCTGTTCCAGAAAAGAACACCTGATGACAGAAAGTAAATGGACCTGCTCAACTTATCCTCAATTTCTACTTCTCTTCTGTTTGGAAAAAGAGAGAAATAGAACAAAGAGTAGCATTGCTCTATTGGAGTGGAATGTTGAGGACCAGTAGATTCTAGCACTAGAGTGCTGAACATTATCTCACTGTGTGCGTGTGTGTGCACACTGGGTGTGTGTGCGCACTGGGTGTGTATGCAGAGTGTGTGTGTGCTGAGTGTGTGTGTGTGTGCTGAGTCTGTTTGTGTGCTGAGTGTGTGTGTGCTGAGTGTGTGTGTGTGTCTGCGCCCGCGTGTGTGTGTGCTGAGTGCTGCGCTTTGTGCCATTGTTTACCCAGCGTGATTTCTCTCATCACTGTAGAGGGCTCTCCACAGCCGACCAGGCCATTTCCACTCACGTGTTTACTTAAGAAACACCATCAGAGCACCATCAGAGCACTGACAGCCTGCTAGCCTGGCCAGAGGGAACACACTCTGGCCATAGTTCACTGCATATACTGGATAGAACACTGGTCACCCAGTGGTACTTTACTGCTGTGTTAGAACAATAGTGTGCACTAACCCTGTGGGTCTTAAAGACCAGGGTTTGTGACCACTGGTATAGAACAACCAAAAGGTGAAGAGAGACACACCCACTCACCTACTCGCCACGTGTCATTATGTCAAATCAAATCAGTTTGCATTACTCCAAAACAAATGAATTGCCTACACCCACATCTGGCCTTAATGGCCATGTACTCTTATAATCTCCACCAAAAGGATGGGTATCCCCCTCCCCCCTCACTCTCTACCTCCCCCCTCTCCCCCTTTGTCTCACCCTAACTCTCACCGACACCCAGCAGACAAATAGACCTGGCACCAGTCCTGAGGCATTTGTCAGCCCGTGTTGATTCATATCTGCAGCGTTGGCACGCCGTCAGTGTCACTAAAAGCTGATATTGTTCCAGGCAAGAGAAGGCGTCTTGTAGGAAGTCACCCAAACAATAGTTTGCCATCTTGGTATATCTGGTGCCAACTGCCAAGGACCCGATTGTGTTTGTTGTCTGAAGAAATGAAAGTGGTGCGAATATACCAGGAAGATGTGATTTCGGGAAGATGTGAATTTCAGGAAGATGTGATTTCGGGGTTGATCTAGGGATGGAAACACACCCTTAAACTGATCAGACTTATTTTAACTGACCTCAACCAATCCTAATACGATTCCTTAATCTAAACCATATCTTATGTCACGTCTCTTAACTGATTGTGAAATACTGTTGGTGAGAAATGGTGAGAATAGCATAGTGCAGTTGATTGATGGGAGAGCAGAAGACAGTAGAGGGTGGTTTCAGTGCCAATCTCCTCTTCCCTGACAGAAACTGTCCACAGAGCACCAAACCAATTAGCCCTGGTGGTGATTCAGCTAAAGGATTCTGCTGTGGTACTACTGTAGTGCAGACACACACACACACACACACGCAAGCGCACACACACCTATCTCCCATGTTCTTTTGCGCTGACAGCCTTGTTCACACTGGGTTTCCATCAGGCAATTTCAATTTCTCCTCAGATAAAGCTTTGGTCTGTCACCACTGTCTGCTTGTTTTGTCTGTCTGTCTGTCTGCCTGTCTATCTGTCTGTCTGTCAAGACTGATGGAGCTTTACGCACCAGCCACCAGGCTCTGTCACGGGGCCTGCATCCATGGGCTTGCTCAGGGGAAATCACTGAGGCTTTAGTCAAACCCCAAGGAGATTGGAAAAGCCATTTCCCCGTTCCTTTTGAAGAGGGAGGGAGGGGTTGGGAGTAGAGGGGGTAGTGAGGCAGGGAAAGGCAGGGATGGGAGAGGAAGGAGAGAGAAATGAGTGAGGAGGGGAGACTGAGGATTTGAAACGGAGGGAGGTAAGGCAGTGGGAGAGGTCGAAAGCCCCTGGGGGGGACCCATCGTGTCATGTGGCTAGCCCCCATTAGCAGAGTCTTAGTGTGACAGATGAGTGAATGAGGGACGCTACAAGGACATTAGAAGATGGGCTGGACTGAGGTCCCATGGGGTGAGGAGAGAGAGTGGGTCCTCCTTATGCCACAGCTCGGGCACCTGTCCACTGCTCATCCCTCTGTGGCTTGACAAAAGGTGATCTAATAATGGAGAATATCGAATGGAAATGTTCAATGTCGCATGAAAGTGCTACAATGCACACTTGCTCGCTAACCGTCCCAATGTAGCGAGACCGATGTCCCAGTTCTCTAACATGGCATCCCAGACTCCACTTCTTTTCCTTACGAGTGGATTGACGAATATTTCATCATAATTGTTTCCACATGGCTGTTACCAAGCTGTTGGGATATCCTAAAGGCTAAGATACCTCCCCGTTCCCTGCCAGTGCCAACTCTGTCCCTGGCCCAGGTCCCTCCACACTAGGCTAATTGTTTTAGTGCTATAAAAGCCCCATAAAACAATTTTGTCCTCTTTTCTTCCAGCGTAAAATCACCCGGCAATTAGACCTGACCACATCTAACCTCCCTGCTCACCATTCAGCCCTTAGCACCCAGGATCCCTCAGTGGAAGAAAATAGGACGCTCTTCTTGTCCTCCGCTTCGGAGGGCATGCTCAATAGTGTTTCCCTGTGTTTTACATGTAGCCTCGTCAGCGTTACCTGCATCAGGGAGATACATTGAAAACAGCAGGTTTCTAAGCAATTCCGTCTGGAACGAACTGATACACCTACGTTAGTGTTTTGGGTTGTTCGGTGTATTGTATTTGTAAACTATGCGAATTCTTATCAATCCATAGCAAGAACAATAGAAAAGTATAGGCTTTAATGTATGAAGTCATTAAGCTGGCAGCAAGGCCAGAAGGCCATATTGAATGGAATGGATCAGAGAGGATTTGTTATAATAGAAAGATTCAGGAATGGCTGGTCCTTTGTTCAATGTGTGTATCATTCGTTACAGCCACCCGCCACACCAATTAAAGTGAATCAGTTGGTTTGCTATAGTTCAGCCCAGTGCTCATCACTGCTCAGTATAACTGGGCCTTCTAGGGTGCGTACAGGGGAGAGAGGATTCAATTTCATCTATCTGTAGAATATGGACAATATGCTTATCGTTGATCATTGGTGTAATTGTTTGCTGCTATAATGAGCCTCCACTCTTCTGGGAAGGCTTTCCTCGAGATGTTGGAACATTGCTGCGGGGACAGCCACAAGAGCATTAGTGAGGTTGGCCAATGATCTTGGGTGATTAGGCCTGGCTCGCAGTCGGCGTTCCAATTAATCCAAAAGGTGTTCGATGGGGTTGAGGTCAGGGCTCTGTGCAGGCCAGCTAAGTTCTTCCACACCGATCTCAAACAAACTATTTCTGTATGGAACTCGCTTTGTGCACGGGGGCATTGTCAAGCTGAAACTATAAAGGGTCTTCCCCAAACTGTTGGAAGCACAGAATCCTCTAGATTGTCATTGTATGCTGTAGCGTTAAGATTTCCCAGCACTGGAACTAAGGGGCCTAGCCCAAACCATGAAAATCATCCCCAGACCAGTATTCCTCCACCACCAAACTTTAAAGTTTGCGTTATGCATTAAGGCAGGTAGTTTTCTCCAGGCATCCGCCAAATCCAGATTAGTCCGTTGGACTGCCAGATGGTGAAGCGTGATTCATCACTCCAGAGAACGCCTTTCCACTGCTCCAGAGTCCAATAGCAGAGAGCTTTACACCACTCCAGTCGACACTTGGCATTGTGCATGGTGATCTTAGGCTTGTGTGCGGCTGCTCGGCCATGGAAACCCATTTCATGAAGCTCCCGACGAACAGTGCTTGTGCTGACGTTGCTTGATAGTGAGTGTTACAACCGAAGACAGACTATTTTCACACGTTACATGCTTCAGCACCTGGCGGTCCCGTCCTGTGAGCTTGTGTGGCCTATCGCTTCATGGCTGAGCCCTTGTTGCTTGTAGATGTTTCTACTTCACAATAACAGCACTTACAGTTGACCGGGGAAGCTCTAGTAGGGCAGACATTTGATGAACTGACTTGCTGGAAATGTGGCATCCTCTGTCGGTGCCACGTTAAAAGTCACTGAACTCTTCAGTAAAGGCCATTCTACTACCAATGTTTGTCTGTAGCGATTACATGGCTGTGTGCTCGATTTTATACACCTGTCAACAACGGGTCTGGCTGGAATAGCCAAATCCACTCATTTGAAGAGCTGTCCACAAATGTTTGAGGGAGGGAGGTAGAGAGGGAGGGAGGTAGGAGGGAGGTAGAGAGGGAGGGAGGGAGGTAGAGAGGGAGGTAGGGAGGGACATAGAGAGGGAGGTAGAGAGCAAAGAAAGGGAGGACTACTGCGACTGCATTCAACATTGATGAGGCTCCTGCGTCTGCGATCGATACCTCCAGCCCTCTTCACACAATTACACGTCAGCACGTGCTCGCATGATGCATTACAGTGGACACGGATGATCACCCGTTGCCAATAGGAGCTGCAGGATCCCATTTATACACATACTCTAGGTAGCCTATAAGGAAAGTCAATACAAGACACAGAAGAGACAAAGGAGAAAAAAACAAACGCCACTGTGTTGTTCAGTGTTCAGATACAGGTTGAGGAGGGTTGTCTGGTGAATTGTCACCGGTATGTGACAGAGTGAGGGGCCGGGAGTGTAATTTTCTCCCTTTGTGGTGATGCCTGTATGCAGAGGGGGTCGATATGACATGTGGTGCGGCGGCTTTTGGCTGCTCACTCTTCCTCTGCCAATACGGCCACAAATTCTCAGAGGGCCCCCCCCCCCCACACCCCCAACCCATATTTGAATCCCCATCCCTCCACCCCTCCTTCTCAACCCCCCTTTCTGGTCAACTGTTGGATGAGAGCACTTTGTGAGTCAATATGACAATCTGATCCAACATTAGGTCACCTTCTTTATGTGATTATTACTGTCTGAAGAATGTCAACGCTGAGGATTAGAAATAAAAAAAGGGGGGGGATTTTTGCTGAACAAATGGAGCGGAGGCTCCCTGCCTATCTTTGCCTTATGGCCGCCAATGGGGAAGCCATTCACTCACAGACAGCACTCTGGGAAATTAAAACCGGAGAATGGGATTGGTCGAAATGTCGTTACAGCAGAGTCCCAGGCTCTTGCGAGCGCTTATTGGATTCCAAACCAACATTGTGTTTCAGGATCGGTTGAGCCGAGCCCTGGTGGCTACGTGTGAACACTTTGAGCTGATTTGGGATCATGGGGGTTTAATGGTGGAACATGAGGAGATTCTGTTGGAACATTGCTTCTGGACAAAGAGAATAAGAAGCAGTGATAAAACAACGTGAATCACCACAGTAGGTCCAAAGTAACGTCCATTTACATCTCTCTCTGTCTATTGCCTCCATTTCAACGTCTATCATACCCATTTTCCCCAGCCTTATCCATCAACGTCAGTTGGGAGTATATTGCAGATTGCCATTCATGTCATTTCTCAATAGACAGTTATGGCAGTGTGGTTCATCGATATAAATTGAAATCTGAACAGACAATCATCTTGAGACGTTAGGTGACAGAGAGGAAGTGAAGGGATTACGCGTCTCGCACCACTGAGCTAGGAGACACGGCTAAATGAATAACCTCTCACACACGCACGCGCGCGCACACACACACCCGCCCGCGCGCACACACACTTATCACCCTGTGCAGGGAGACGCAGTCACACATCGTCGAGTCTAAGTGAAGATACATTTTCTTTCCGTTTGAAAGGAAAGACTGACTCACCGTTGCAGGGAGAGGGGGAGGGGAGGGGGATGGGGGAGGAGAAGGGGGATGGGGGAGGAGAAGGGGGATGGGGGGGAGAAGGGGGATGGGGGAGGAGAAGGGGGCATGGGGGGGGGAAGGAGGGATGGGGAGGAGAAGGGGGATGGGGGAGGAGAAGGGGGATGGGGAAGGAGGGATGGGGGAGCAGAAGGATGGGGGAGGGAAGGAGGGATGGGGGAGGAGAAGGGGGATGGGGGAGGAGAAGGGGGATGGGGGAGGAGAAGGGGGATGGGGGAGGGGGAGGGAAGGAGGGATGGGGAGGAGAAGGGGGAGGGAAGGAGGGAGGGGGAGGGAAGGAGGGATGGGGGAGGAGAAGGGAAAACGACAGGAGGGGGACAATATCACACCACGGAGAGCTAGGGAAATCTTGGGGGTGTGAAAGAGGGGTAAGATAGGAAAGAGGGAGAAACACAGCAGGCTCTTCAGAGGAGAGGAGCGGGTGAATCACACGGTGCTTGGCACCCATGTGTTCAGTCCTCTGTTAGGGAGACTAACCGTCTGAAGTAGAAAGGCAACTACTCAAATACCTGTTTCATACTCTTGTCCAAATCCCTACTTACACTGGCGACGTCACTGAACAAACAATACTATGCTGTGGTAATCTCTCGATTCAGAACCTGGCCAGCGGGACAAACGTCTCTATGTCCCTCATGAGAAAATTGTTGTAGGCCAGGACAAAACAGGAGAACACAGAACCAGACAGCCCCCACAGAGCTAGCCTATAGCCAGACACAGGTAACAAGCTAGTAGCTACACAAGAGTAGACAGTCTAGTGACAGATACTCATGCATATCCTAATGGTCAATCAGCTTCTCTACAACCGGTGCAGCACCACTCAAAATACCCCCTCGCAGCTGTGTATCTCTCCAGCTCCATCTATCTCTCTTTCTCGCTCTCTCTGAATTTAACTCATTTCCTCATTTATCTCTCCCTCTCTCTTGTCCCCGTTCTCTGCCCCCACCCCTCTCTCTCTCTCTCTCTCTCTCTCTCTCTCTCTCTCTCTCTCTCTCTCTCTCTCTCTCTCTCTCTCTCTCTCCATCCCCTCTCCTTCCCCTCTTCCTCTCTGGTCAGAAGAAATTATGCCACATCATTTGCATTCATTAACATTTCAGAAAGAGTGATCTTTAGAAACACTGCTGCCGGAGAGTGCCATCTTTAATTCATCACAAACACCCCCACTTCCTCCTCACGCCATCCCCCTCTCCTGTCCTCTGCTATGCCTCTCCTTCTCCCCCATCCTACCCTCCTTCCCCTCTTCCTGCTGTCTTCCATACTTCCTTCCGCCCTGCTGTCACACACGCACGCACGCACACACACACACACACAGTTGACGGTCTCCGATCCTCAGACAGGCTCTCCAGCGACCCTGTGCTCCGGCACTTATTAGAAAAGAAATGTGGCTTCCAATTAGACCAGTCGTCCTCTGCCTGCGACAGGCAGCCTATACCCCATTGGCATCTATCTCCATTTCTCACACGTAAACACACACACACACGCGCGCACGCACACACACACACCCTCTCTAACACACACTAACACACACACCCTCTCTCTTACACCCTCTCTCTTACACACACAAACACACACACACTTTCTTTAATCACACTGTCTGTGGACCTCCAGCCACAGTCTGGTTTTCAAGGCCATAATTAGTAGCATTCATTCTCCAGCTATCTACCTGACCTTTAGAGAAAGCAATGACCATTCCATTCAGAAACACACACTCACTTTCAGCCCCATAGGAGTAGGGCAGGACAGACCCCCATCTCTGAGCCTATTCTATTTGTGTGTGTGTGTGTTGTGTGTTTATTGTGTAGATCATTGCTTGTGTATGCTGGTGTGTATTCAATTGTGTACAATCTAGCCTTAACATGGAAGATAACTTCCTTTTAATGGTAATAGTTTCCTGTCTCTCTCTGAGAGGAGAACGCTGTGATAGACCAATAGGTGTCAGCGAGGGCACAGTGACTCATCTGAAGGGAAGGAATCCACCAATCAATGGAGGTGAAATTACAGCCACATTGATTCCGTCTTTATGAGAAGAGAGCATTGATTGGATGGATGCACATATAGACTGAAATGAAGAGGGGTTGTCCTTATTTACTCTCATAAGATTGCCTGACTGAAAAGAGGATATGTCCAATAGACAATAAGTTAGGCACACACACACACACACACACAAGATCCATTCAGCTAGATACCATAGCATGTCGGTGACTAATCTTTTACTATAGCACAGAGGAACCACATTGTTAGATGTTTATAAAAGAGGCCCGGCTGTTTACTGTAGTGTTGAAAAATCTAAAAGTTATTTGATACCATGCCACCAATGGCATTACAATGCCTAACTGTGATCCTCCGACGTGAGGGGTACTAGTTAGATCAACTCAATGGCCTTTGGAGTCATAAGAGAAAGGAAGACATCTTATCCACTGCATCAATCTGTTGTTCAGTTTGATGAAAGTGAAATTGAAAATTGTACTATGCAGGGTAAACCACATGAACACAATCTAGTGAAAATATATTATTCTATGTACAGACAAAACTGTTCAAACTTCATATCAATCTCTCTTTCACAGTGGAGGAAAGCTGATATTCCCCTGGATGGGTATACCGAAAGGGTATTCCTAAAGGGTATTCCGAAAGGGTATTCCCGAGTCTGCCAAGCATGAATGGGAATGCCACCGAGGGAATTTCAAGATCCCATAAGCAGGCTATCATTTCACATGTTCTCTCAGGGACCAATCAAAACACATCATTTCAGCAACACTGTCCCCTCTGGATGTATAAACACTGCTCAACGATGTTTCAGACTGAGTTATACACACGAGACACACACACACACACACACAAACTTCAATGGAGCATTGCAAGTTACTGTACAAGCAGACAAAGTATCACAAGTTAACCATTTCTATATCAGGACATGGAGACATGGAGAGACCTAAAGAAAAAGTCCTTCCATCAGCATGATGCATGCCTATACAGTCTATACAAAAATATAAAAGCAACACGCAACAATTTCAAAGAATATACTGAGTTACAGTTCATATAAATCAGTCAATTGAAATAAATGAATTAGGCCCTAATCTATGGATTTCCCGTGACTGGGAATACAGATATGCATCTGTTGGTCACAGATACCTTAAAATCAATGGAAGGGGTGTGGATCAGAAAACCAGTCAGTATCTGATGTGACCATTTGCCTCATGCAGCGCGACACATCTCCTTAGAGTTGAAAAGGCTTTTGATTGTGGCCTGTGGAATGTTGTCCCACTCATCTTCACTGGCTGTGCGAAGTTGCTGGATATTGTCAGGAACTAGAACGCGCTGTCGTACACGTCGATCCTGAGCATCCCAAAAATGTTCAATGGGTGACATGTCTGTTGAGTATGCAGGCCATGGGACAAACTGGGACATTTTCAGCTTCCAGGTATTGTGGACAAATCCTTGCAATATGGGGCCGTGCATCATGCTGAAACATGAGGTGATGGTGGCGGATGAATGGCACAAGGATCAGGATCTCGTCACAGTATCTCTGTGCATTCAAATTGCAATCAATAACATGCAATTGTTTTCGTTGTTCGTAGCTTATGCCTGCCCATACCATAACCCCACCTCCACCATGGTGCACTCTGTTCACATTGTTATCAGCAGCAAACCGCTCGCCCACACAACGCCATACATGATGTCTGCCATCTGCACAGTGCAGTTGAAACCGGGATTCAACAGCAGTCAGGTCAAAACCTTGGTGAGGACGACAAGCACACAGATGAGCATCCATGAGACCGTTTCGGATTGTGCAACCCCACAGTTTTTTCATCAGCTTTTCTCAGACCATCCTGCAGGTGAAGAAGATGGATGTGGAGGTCCTGGGCTGGCGTGATTACACATGGTCTGCGGTTGTGAGGCTGGTTGGACGTACTGCCAAATTCTCTAAAACGACGTTGAAGTTGGGTTATGGTACAGAAAATAACATTGTTTTATTGTCCCCAGCACAAGGTACAGCTGTGTAATTATCATGCTGTTTAATTAGTTTCTTAATATGACACCTGTCAGGTGGATGGGTTATCTTGGCAAAGGAGAAATGCTCATTAACAGGGATGTGAACAAATTTATCCACAACATTTGAGAGAAATAAGCTTTTTGTGCTTACGGAACATTTCTGGGAACTGCTTCACCTGTCAGGTCACGAACAAGGATGTAAACACATTTGTGCACAACATTTTTGAGAAATAAGCTTTTTGTGCATATATAACATTTTGCTTTGTGCACGGGGCACTGTCATGCTGAAAGACAAAAGTGCCTTCCCCAAACTGTTGCCACAAAGTTGGAAGCACAGAATCGTCCAGAATATCATTGATGCTGTAGCATTAAGATTTCCCTTTACTGGAGCTAAGGGGTCAAGCCCGAACCATGAAAAACAACCCCAGACCATTATTCCTCCTCTACCAAACTTTACAGTTGGCGCTATGCATTGGAGCAGGTAGCATTCTCATGGCATCCGCCAAACCCAGATTAATCCGTCACACTGCCAGAAACTAAGATTCGTCCATCTGACTGCCAGATGGAGAAGCGTGATTCATCACTCTAGAGAGCAGGTTTCCACTGCTCCAGAGTCCAATGGCAGTGAGCTGTACACCACTCCAGCCAACGTTTCGCCATTGAAACCCATTTCATGAAGCTCCCGACAAAAAGTTGTTGTATTCTTGTGCTGACGTTGCTTCCAGAGGCAGTTTGGAATTCGGTAGTGAGTGTTGCAACCGAGTACAAACGATTTGTACGAACTAAGCGCTTCAGCACTCAGCGGTCCTGTTCTGTGAGTTTGTGTGGCCTATTACTTTACAGCTGAGCTGTTGTTGATCCTAGACGTTTCCACTTCACAATAACAGCACCTATAGTTGACTGGGGCAGCTCTAGCAGGTCATACATTTTACAAACTTCCTTGACGATACCAAGTTGAAGGTCACTGAGCTCTTCAGTAAGATCATTCTACTGACCAATGTTTGTCTATGAAGATTGCATGGCTGTGTGCTCAATTTTATACACTGGTCAGCAATGTGTGTGGTTGAAATGCCCGAATTCACTAATTTTAAGGGGTGTCCACATACTTTTGTATATATACAGTCCAGTCAAAAGTTTGGACACAGCTACTCATTCAAGGGATTTTCTTTATTTTGACTATTTTCTGCATTGTAAAATAATAGTGAAGACATCAAAACTATGAAATAACACATATGGAATCATGTAGTACCCACTAAGTGCAAACCAGTTGGGATGGCATATCGCTGCAGAATGCTGTGGTAGCCATGCTGGTTAAGTATGCCTTGCATTCTACTGAAATCACAGACAGTGTCACCAGCAAAGCACCCCCACACCATCACACCTCCTCCTCCATGCTTCACGGTGGGACCCACACATGCAGAGATCATCCGTTCACATCCTCTGTATCTCACAAAGATACGGCGGTTGGGAACCAAAAATCTCAAATTTGGACTCATCAGACAGATTTGGACAGATTTCCACCAGTCTAATGTCCGTTGCTCGTGTTTCTTGGCCAAAGCAAGTCTCTTCTTATTATTGGCGTCCTTTAGTAGTGGTTTTTTGCAGCAATTCGACCATGAAGGCCTATTTCACACAATCACATATTCTCTGAACAGTTGATGTTGAGATGTGTTATTTGAACTCTGTGAAGCATTTATTTGGCTTGTAACTCTAAAGGCTGATGCTTGTAACTCTAATGAATGTATCCTCTGCAGAAGAAGTAACTCTGAGTCTTCCTTTCCTGTGGCGGACCTCATGAGAGCCAGTTTCATCATAGCGCTTGATGGTTTTTGCAACTGCACTTGAAGAAACTTTCAAAGTTCTTGAAATGTTCCGTATTGACTGACCATGTCTTAAAGTAATGATGGACTGTCATTTCTCTTTGCTTATTTGAGCTGTTCTTGCCATAATATGGACTAGTTCTTTTACAAAATAGGGCTATCTTCTGTATATCACTCCTACTTTGTCACCACACAAATGATTGGCCAAACTCATTAAGAAAGAAATACATTCAACAAATTAAAACCAAACTTTTAACAAGGCACACCTGGTAACTGAAATGCATTCCCGGTGATTACCTCATGAATCTGGATAAGATAATGCCAAGAGTGTGCAAAGCTGTCATCAAGGCAAAGGGTGGCTACATTGAAGAATCTCAAATATTAAATATATTTTGATTTGTTTAACACGTTTTGGTTACTACATGATTCCTTATGTGTTATGGAATGAGTACGTGAGACCCCTTGACTTTTTCCACATTTTGTTACGTTAAATCCTCAGCAATCTACACACAATACCCAATAATAACAAAGCATAAACAGGTTTTTAGAAATGGATGAAAGAAGAATGGGAGAAACTCCCCAAATACAGGTATGCCAAGCTTGTAGCGTTTTTTAAAATGTTTTGCAAATTTATGAAAAATAAAAACATTAAAAACCTTACTTACATTGTAAAGGGTCTAAATACTTATGTAAATGTCATATTTCAGTTTTACATTTTTTATAAATTAGCAAAAATGTCTTAAAAAAACAGTTTCTGCTTTGTCATTATGCGGTATTGTGTGTAGATTGGTAAGGGAGAAAAAAAAACAATGTAATCCGTTTTAGAATAAGGCTGTAACGTAACAAAATGTGGAAAAGGGCAATGGGTCTGAATACTTTCCGAATGCACTGTATTCTTGGCCAAACAACAGCCATTAAGCTATTATCCAGATGGAGTTAATGGCCGCCTTACTAGACTCCCTAAAATATAAGAACCCTCATTTAGAGTAATATGACCTCAGCAAGCCTGTCTAGTACAGTACCTGGTCCTTTACTGTAGTAGAACGATGTAATTACTATCAACATCCAGACTGGACACAGCACAAACACTCCTTATGAGTGAGACTATGAGATTATATGGGCTATGGTTCACTGTTTTATACCACAAGGCTCTCAAGTATTTGGCTTCCTTCCCAGACCCCACACACACCTTCTGCCAATCTCTCTCACTAACTCTCCTCTCTCACTCTCTTCCCTCCCTATGCTCTTTCAATGTTGTATATGTCCTCTCTCTCTCTTTCCCTCTCTCCTCCCATCGCTGTCCTCCCTTCCCGCCCAACATCAATCTCCGTTTCACCACTCTTTTCCCTGTCCTCCCTCTTCTCCCTTTCTTTTTCAAGTACAGTAATCGTATGGAAAAGAGCAGGTTTTTGTAGAAAACACCGGCACATAATGGAAACTGCACAACAAGAACAAAAGGAATACACACAAGCAATGTTCCAATCTAATTCCATCCATTTGACATGAGCCGTAGGGTCCTGAAGGCACTGCATCACATTGCTACATTGCTTCAATGCATTATGATGCATTTCGTAAAATGCCGGCAGTTTCAAATATATGACCCATTTCAGGAAGCTAGGCGTGTGTTGCACGTCACTACTTCACAGGAGAGGCATTTGAATGTAAACATGTCTTTTTTTAATCAAAATACATTTATAGGCAGAAATGCCTTCTGGAACATTTGGAACTTTCATGTGATTTAAATGCAAATAAAATTGTTAAATTACGAGCCTAGTTGGTTTTAGCCACAGAAAAAGACAGAAACCTTCCCGCTAACTATGATTGGCTGAGATAATGGATGGGCTGGGCGTGCCGAGAGATGAGTTCGGATTGGTCTGCAATGTAGCACGATTATATCAACGACAAAAGTGATGAATGGGTGGTTCCTCCTTTAAAAGTCGTGAGCTTACACCGTGGGACTTAGAGCTACCCAGCGTCACCTGGGGGAGTTAGAGCACTCTTTATGCATTTTGGGTCCCAAGGTTTTTACATGACCAATCATCATATCGAGTGGTTCCAATGACGAATTTGACGTGAGCCACCCGTCCCTGTTGACTTTATTCAGCAAAGATGGCTGACAAAAGCAAATGTATGTCATTATAACGTCATAACGAGTCAAGCAAAAAAATGTACAATTGAGAGGAATAGGCATTAACATTAACCATTAACATTAACTAGCGAACATTAACCAGCTAGCTAGCTAGTGTTATGACATGAGTATGAAATTGTAATTCGTGTTGTTTAATGTTTTAGGGATTCCTGAGAAAACAAGGCTGTCGTCTTGGGAAACAGTGGATGTAAAGAATCTAGCTAGCTAAAGCGTTTACTGCAAATTGAATGTACAAAAAGGCCAAGGACTAGATAGTGCATTTTTGTTGCTAATACTTTCACCACTTTTAGTCTTGAAACCGTTGGTTGTTTACTACAATACACTACCTTACTCACTCTGTTTAGCACATGGCCTCACATGTGAATCCTTAAAGAGATGGGTGGGGCTAAGACTTAAGAGGGTGTGAACGATGCTCAATGGGTGTAGACAAAGAAGAGCTCTCCAATAGGTGTACTAAAACATTCAAGGACCAATTTCACAAAAGTGGGGTTACAAGTTCATTAACTTTCAAAGCAGAATTACTTTCCCATTGTTCCTTAATCCCTTATAAACACAATTTCAAATGTTGCTACATAAGACCGAATCAAGGTGATGGGTCACATATGTAGAGAATAAGCATGACTCTGAAAGTCCAACCTCTTGTTGATTTTGGAGAGCTGGCATGGAGAACATGACAATGGAACTAGAGTGGTTAACCTCAGTTTGACCCTCTCATCACTGCAACTACACAGCAGGTTCTGCTCAAACTGACACATACACATACGCATACCCACACACTAATCCAAGAGCCCATTGCGTAAGGCTGTTGGGGGCAGTGAACCGTGCTTAATGGGTTATCCTGGGTGAGTTACAGTGTCTTTGTTACGACCAGAGCAGGAAATAGTGCTGAGTAAACACATCTCAATTACCTCTCCTCTCACTGCAGGCCTCTGATTGAAACAATGATGATCATCATTAGTAATGGAAGTGTGTGTGTGTGTGTGTGTTTGAGCATGTCTGTCTATGTGAGTATAAAGTATGAGAGAGAGAGTATATTATTTACCTCACTTGCTTTGGCAATGTTAACACGTTTCCCATGCCAATAAAGCCCCTTGAATTGAATTGAGAGAGACAAAGTGAAAGGGAGGGGGGACTGTGTTATGTGTGTGTGTCACAGATGACCCTCTGTGATTCGCTTGGCTGGGTTTTATATACAATCAACAAAACTATAAACGCAACATGTAAAGTGTTGGTCCCATGTTTCATGAGCTGAAATGAAAGACCCCCAAACATTTTCATTTGCTCAAAAAGCTTATTTTTCCAAAATGTTGTGCACAGATTTGTTTACAGCCCTGTTAAGTGAGCATTTCTCCTTCGCAAGATGATCTATCCACCTGACAGGTGTAGCATAGGAAAAACTGATTAAACAGCATGATCATGACACAGGTGCACCTTGTGCCGGGGACAATGAAAGGCCACTCTAAAATGTGCAGTTTTGTCACACAACACAATGCTACAGATGTCTCAAGTTTTGAGTGAGTGTGCAATTGTACACCAGAGCTGTTGCCAGAGAATTTAATGTTCCAAGCTGTCCGGTCGGCTAGTCTCAGACGATCCCGCCGGTGAAGAAGGCAGATGTGGAGGTCCTGGACTGGCGTGGTTACACGTGGTCTGCTGTTGTGAGGCCGGTTGGAAGTACTGCCAAATTCTATAAAACGACATTGGAGGCGACTTATGGTAGAACATGTAACATTTAACAGCTCTGGTTAACATTCATGCAATCAGTGGCCAACTGCACGTTCCCTCAAAACATGAGACATGTGTGGCATTGTGTTGTGTGACAAAACTGCACATTTTCGAGTGGCCTTTTATTGTCCCCAGCACAAGGTGCAAATGTGTAATGATCATGCTGTGTAATCAGCTTCTTGATATGCCACACCTGTGCATATGGAACAATTCTGGGATCTTTTATTTCAGCTCATGAAACATGGGACCAACACGTTACATGCTGCGTTTATATTTTTGTTCAGTATATATAAACACCGAAGGTCAGAGGATTAAGAGATAGATGCATCTAACTGCCCTTCCCTGTCACACGGTGACACTACCAAACACAGATAACTATCACAAGAGAGAGCGAGAGAGAGACTCCCATCTTATTTTTCACTTGAGCTAACCTTTCCAAGCAGACACTCACTCTACACACAAACAACAGAGCCGTGGCCCAGAGAGTAACCACAAACGGAGCTATCTACAGATTTCACACAGTCCACAGCTGTTCATTCTGCCATCTCCATTGGCAGAGCTTATGAGTCTGACTTAAAACGCTGGGTGGCATTAACATGGAGAGAGAAGAGAGAAAAAAGAGAGGGGGAGAGAGAACTAACAGAGAGAGAGAGAGAGAGAGAGAGAGAGAGAGAGAGAGAGAGAGAGAGAGAAAGTGAAAAGGAGAGCAAGAGTAATTTAAAGAGGATAGAGAGCAAAAACTAATCCATAAAACTGATCCGCAGGCAGATTACAAAAACTAAGTACATATTGCTACTGTCAAAGCTCGTTCCCCTCAAGAATACAGAAGGCAACCAATGTACCACAGCAAGCAAGAAAACGTTGCATTGGGGCATGCAGCCTCCTCTGTAGTGATTTCAATGTAATTAAACCGTGTTGTTAACCGTGTTTGGATGCAACACAAAATTGACTTGAGACTCTTTTAATATTTCCCACTGGCTGAGAACAAGGCCTTGAGCGTCTGGCCTTCTGGTCCTCACTCTCCTTTCCATTTCTGTTCAGGCAGTAAACAGACGACCTCGTATAACCTTGAACGTCAGCGAAGACTGCATTTCAATCAAAGTAGAATTATCGCCATGGCTTGTGGGGCCTGTGAGGCGCTAAGCCCAAATTGAGTGTGTGGCTTAGACAATTTAACAGTAATATGTAGGTGTGAGCGTGTCACTCGGTAGAACGCTGTTATTCTCTGAGATGGCTTCGTACAGTACGGCTTCGCACAACGCACTCAGTGGAATCAATTTAGCTTTACCCTCCCTTGGCCAACGAAGTGACATACAGGTAATTGCTGTAGGCCTGTGTCGTGTATTCCCAGACCTAGCGCTCTGTGTACCAGCGGGACTGTGTGGCTAGGCCAGTGTGAATGAGAGACAGACCACAGTAAGTACTATAAACCCTGGATACCCTAACCATTAGCAATGTGTGTGCATGTCTGCGTGCCTGTATGTCACACTCCACCTCAGGGAGCTTGTTAGCTCCAGTCCACATGCACACACACAGACACACACACACACACACACACACACACACACACACACACACACACACACACACACACACACACACACACACACAGACACACACAGACACACACAGACACACAGGCACACAGACAGACAGACACACACACACACACACACACACACACACACACACACACACACACACACACACACACACACACACACACACACACACACACACACACACACACACACACACACACACACACACAGACACACAGGCACACATGCACACACGCACAGAGCTCAATGAGCATCACCCCCAGGGCCCTCTCTCCTTACCACAACACACATCTCAATGCTCCAGGGTCTCAGCCCCAGAGGACTGCAGCAACCAGAGACCCATCAACAACATCACAGAAACATACCAGGACATGCTGCACCGCAAACAGAGTGGAGAGCGAGGAGGAAGATGGAGAGAGAGAGAGATCCAGTCTAGAGAAGCAAGGGAATAAGAGAGGCAGAGAAAGAGAGAGAGACAGGGTGAGATGTGGAGAAATGGAGATAAGACAAAGAGAATAGGAGCTTAAGAAGAAGAAGCCATCTCTTACCTGTGTTTCTGTAACGTCTAAACATGGTTCTATCTAGCCAGCTGTCCTGGGATGTGGGCTAACTAGTCCCCAGGGGAACAAGTAGTATCTAGGATGTGTTCCATCTGCAGTTTACATTACAAATGATACTTGATACGGATATGAAGCACCTTGTGATATATTTGCTCAACATACAAGCTAGAAGAAACACTCACACAGAGACACATGCACGCACAAACTCTCTCTCTCTCTCTCTCACACACACGCACACAGACACACACACAGACACACACAGACAGAGACACATGCAAGCGCACACACACACCCACCCACAAGCATGCATGCACGCACACACAAGCACGGACGCACACACAAACTCTCACACACACACACTTTCTCTCTCACACACCCACTCACAGTCTGCTAATGGCCTCCTGAGGGTAGACGCTCACTCAGACACCGGCACAAAATCACCAGAGCTCTCTCATACACACCAAGGAGCTTACAGCAATCTCTGGAGAAGTTATTCACCAGTCAACAGTACTACCTGCCTGCTATAATAGACTGTTCTCTCTGCCCCCGTCTGGCAGGCGGTACCGGAGCATCGGGTCTCGGACCAACAGGCTCCGAGACAGCTTCTACCCCCCCAGGCCATAAGACTGTTGAACTACTGTCTAGAGCTACCTGCACTGACTCTATGCTCATCCATAGGTCTCCACCTGCTCAGACACACACACTTCCACTGACACGTTTATACACCCACACTCCCACACTCACTACTTACGCAACACACATGCACTCACACACATAAACACTCAACCACTTACACTGCTGCTATGTTGAATATATTGATTATTATATGTATTATTATATTTATCCTGCTACCAGTCACTGTTGTGTTACAGCCTGCATTTAAAATGGATTAAATGGATTATTTTTTTGCTGTCCCTGGCCTACAAACAATTACCCGTAATGTCACAGTGGAATTACAGTGGCAAGAAAACGTATGTGAACCCTTCAGAATTACCTGGATTTCTGCATAAATTGGTCATAAAATTGTATCTCACAACAGTCACAACAATAGACAAACACAGTCTGCTTAAACTAATAACACAAACAATTATACGTTTTCATGTCTTTATTGAACACAGAGTAAACATTCACAGTGTAGGGTGGGAAAAGGTATGTGAACCCTTGGATTTAATAACTGGTTGACCCTCCTTTGGCAGCAATAACCTCAACCAAACGTTTTCTGTAGTTGCGGATCAGACCTGCACAACGGTCAGAAGGAATTTTGGTCCATTCCTCTTTACAAAACTGTTTCAGTTACAAAATATTCCTGGGATGTCTGGTGTGAACCGTTCTCTTGAGGTCCTGCCACTGCTTCTCAATCGGGTTGAGGTCAGGACTGACTGGGCCACGCCAGAAGGCGTATTTTCATCTGTTGTTGATTTACTTCTGTGTTTTGGGTTGTTGTCCTGTTGCATCACCTAACTTCTGTTGAGCTTCAATTGGGGACAGATGGCCTTACATTCTCCTGCTAAATGTATTGATAAACTCCGTAAAACAATTTTCCGTTGATTATAGCAAGCTGTCCAGGCCCTGAGGCCAGCCCCAAACCATGACGCTCCCTCCACCATAGTTTACAGTTGGGATGAGGTGTTGATGTTGGTGTGCTCTGCCTTTTTTTCTCCACATGTAGTGTTGTGTGTTCCTTCCAAACATCAAAACCTTAGTTTCATTTGTCCACAGAATATTTTGCCAGTAGCACTGTGGAACATCCAGGTGCACTTTAGCGAACTCCAGATGTGCAGCAATGTTTTTTTTTGGACAGCAGTTGTTTCTTCCGTGTTGTCCTCCCATGAACACCATTCTTGTTTAGTGTTTTACCTATCGTAGACTCGTCAACAGAGATGTTAGCATGTTCCAGAGATTTCTGTAAGTCTTTAGCTGACACTCTAGGATTCTTCTTAACCTCATTGAGCATTCTGCGCTGTGCTCTTGCAGTCATCTTTGCAGGTCGGCCACTCCCAGGGAACTTTCTCAATTTATAGACAATTTGTCTTACTGTGGACTGATGAACATCAAGGCTTTTAGAGATACTTTTGTAACCCTTTCCAGCTTTATGCAAGGCAACCATTCTTAATCTTAGGTCTTCTGAGATCTCTTTCGTTCGAGGCATGGTTCACATCAGGCAACGCTTCTTGTGAGTGTTTTTAAGGGGCAGGGCAGCTCTAAACAAAATCTCAAAACTCGTCTCATTGTTTTCGACTCCAGGTTAGTTGACTCCTGACTCCAATTAGCTTTTGGAGAAGTCATTAGCCTATGGGGTTCACATACATTTTCCAACCTACACTGTGACTGTTCAAATGATGTATTCAACATAGACAAGAAAAATTCAAACATTTCTGTGTTATTAGTTTAAGCACACTGTGTTTGTCTATGGTTGTGACTTAGATGAAGATCAGACCAAATGAATGTCACATTTAAGCAGAAATCCAGGTCATTCCAAAGGGTTCACATACTTTTTCTTGCCACTGTATGTTTTCAGATTTTTTTTTCTTCAGAAGTTACATAATAAGTTGCATGCACTCACTCTGTGTTCAATAATAGCGTTTAATATGATTTGTAAAAGACTACCCCATCTCTCTACCCCACACATACAATTATCTGTAAGGTCTCTCAGTCGAGCAGTGAATTTCAAACACAAAGACCAGGGAGGTTTTCCAAAGCCTTGCAATGAAGGCCACCTATTGGTAGAGGGGTACACATTTTTTTAAATTAAAAAGCATATCCCTTTGAATATCCCTTTGAGCATGGTGAAGTTATTAATGACACTTTGGATGGTGTATCAATACACCCAGTCACTACAAAGATACAGGCGTCCTTCCTAACTCATTTGCCGGAGAGGAAGGAAAGGAATTCAGGGATTTCACCATGAGGCCAATGGTGACTTTAAAACAGTTAAAGAGTTTCATGGCTTTGATAGGATAAAACTGAGGACAAATCAACAACATTACTCCACAATACTAACCTAATTGACAGAGTGAAAATAAGGAAGACTGTACAGAATGCAAATATTCCAAAACATGCATCCTGTTTGCAAGGCACTGAAGTAATACAGCATGAAATGTGTCAAAGCAATTTACTTTAAGTCCTGAATACAAAGTGTTATGTTTGGGGCAAATCCAATACAACACATTACTGAGTATACTCTTGATATTTTCAAGCAAAGTGGTGGCTGCATCATGTTATGGGTATACTTGTCATTGTTAAGGACTGGGGAGTTTTTCAGGATAAAAAATAAATCTAATGGAGCTAAGCACAGGCAAAATCTTAGAGTAAAATCTGGTTCAGTCTGCTTTCCACCAGACACTGGGAGATGAGTTCACCTTTCAGCAGGACAATACCAAAAACACAAGGCCAAATCTACACTGGAGTTGCTTACCAAGAAGACTGCGAGTTTTACAGTTGAGTGGCCGAGTTACAGTTTTGACTTAAATCTACTTGACAATCTATGGCAAGACCTGAAAATGGTTGTCTAGCAATGATCAACAACCAATTGAAAGAGCTTGAAGAATTTTGAAAAGAATAATGGGCAAATGTTGCACAAACCAGGTCTGTAAATCTCTTAGAGACTTACCCAGAAAGACTCACAGCTGTAATCCCTGCCAAAGTTGCTTCTACAAAGTATTGAGTCAGCGGTGTGAATAATATATTTTAAATGAGATATTTCAGTATTTCATTCTCAATAAATTTCTAAATACATGTCTTTACTTTCTGGGGTATCGTGTGTAGATGGGTGAGAGACACAAATGAATGTAACCCCTTTTGAATTCAGGCTGTAATGCTGTCTGAATGTCTGAATGCTTCCTAAAGGCACAGTGTCTTATTACTTGTATTCCTGCACTGTTGGGAAAGAGCTCGCAAGATCACTTTACTGGTTGACTCCTGTTGAGCAAGGCAGTTAACTCCCATAACAACAACTGCTCCTCGGGCGCCAATGACGTAGTAGTCGATGAAGGCAGCCTCCCCCCCGCCCCCGCACCTCTCTGATTCAGAGGAGTTGCGTTAAATGTGGGAAACACATTTTGGTTGAATGTGTTCAGTGGTACAACTGACTAGGAATCCTCTTTGGACTTCTCTATCCTATGCACATGACAAATAAACGTGTGTGTGTGTGTGTATGTGTGTGTGGGGGGGGGGCTTCTGCATTAATTCATGTGTGTGTATGCTTGCGCCTGAGTATAATTGTGTGTGTGTGTGTGTGTGTGTGTGTGTGTGTGTGTGTGTGTAGCTCTCAGGTGTGAAGAGAAACAGTTTGGAGGGAGCAGATCGACGGTAGTTGATGTTTAACAAGGCAGCTCAGCAGCTTTCGCCATGTTGGTGTTGTAACACAGGGGGCATGTTGTCACATTTTGACTCATTTTGACAAAGGCTCTAGTTTCCTCTAGTTTCCCTCGCAGGCACACCTTTGACTGGGAGAGGCTAACCGTGAGGTGTTTTACACAGGGAATCAGAAACGAATGGCTCCTCAGCTCGTCTTTAGATCCACTGTCAAGCCTCAGTTTCTCCTCACCCCATGGAACACAATGGGCGCTCTGGCGACTGCTAAACAACAACAGCAATGATACAAAATGGAGGGATTCAAAAAATGTCTGAATACATGGCTGTGATTTGGTTTTAGCAGCTGGGTCCTACAGGCTACTACTTCCCGCCGACACGGGTGCCTGTGGATATTGCCTGAGTGCCTACGGTTAGCCTTGGCTTGACTACAGCTCTGTGGGCCGCGGGGGCCTTGGAGAAAGCTGCTCAGCTTGTTACAGGCAGTCTCAGTTGACAGCAATGGCATTTGGGTCTGTTTTCTAGGCCAGACGTCAAGCACTACGGTGGCTGTTGGCTACACTGATCAGCTATGTCATCTGTTTGTTGGTGTGTGTGTGTGTGTGTCTCTGTGTCTCTGTGTGTGTGTGTGTGTGTCTCTGTGTCTCTGTGTGTGTGTGTGTGTGTGTGTGTGTCTCTGTGTCTCTGTGTGTGTGTGTGTGTGTGTGTGTGTGTGTGTGTGTGTGTGTGTGTGTGTGTGTGTGTGTGTGTGTGTGTCTCTGTGTCTGTGTGTGTGTGTGTGTGTGTGTGTGTGTGTGTGTGTGTGTGTGTGTGTGTGTGTCTGTGTCTCTGTGTGTGTGTGTGTGTGTGTGTGTGTGTGTGTGTGTGTGTGTGTGTGTGTGTGTCTCTGTGTGTGTGTGTGTGTGTCTCTGTGTGTGTGTGTGTGTGTGTGTGTGTGTCTCTGTGTCTCTGTGTGTGTGTGTGCGTGTGCGCGTACGCGTGCGTGTGTGTGTGTGTGTGTTGAATTACAGATCAGAGAGAAAGCAGCATAGATAATGGGAAAATCCAGAGACTTGGAATCAAGAATCAAGAAAATGCATTTACATCTAATCAAGAATGCAGGAAAATTGGAACACATCAAATCAAGAATCCAGAGAATTGAATCAAACACTATTCTTACTTCAATAATCTGAAACAAAATCTTTGAAGGTTAGAGACAGCATACAAAAAATAAAACTCGAATATCAACTGAATCAACGATCTGGCCCTCGACCCTGAACGACCAGATTGAATGGGTCCTGAGTGAACAGTGTCACGGAGCTATATGACCTATGACCTCATCAAGTCAACCTGACCGTGATGCACCAGTCACCTTTTCATTCTCTTGCTCTCTTTTCTCCCTCTTTCTTTCTCTCTCCCATCATTTGAACTCCAAGTGCACACGGATAATCTGTAGGAAGCCACAAATAAGGCAATTTCGACTGACTCACTCATAAGCCACGAATCCTTGCAAAATATCCCGCCTACCAATACAGGGTTTATCAGAAGACAAATATGCTAATCCAAAATATGCTAAGCGAGGGAACTTCACTGTTTAACTCTCTTCCAACTGAGCACTGGCTTGTGTTCCTTTTGACACTGAACAGAAGACAATGGAACGAAACAAGGAGGGACAAGTGGAACATGTCTAATACGAAACGTGTGATTTCTTGTTCAGTTGCAAAATGTTTTGCTACCCTGTATCCAGTTTAACGCCTCGCCGTGGATCTGTCACCTGCTACAATGAAGGGGGAAAAGAGAGGGAACTGAAGCTGTTGCCAGAGTGTGTATTTCAAACAAACAAAGGGGACCCATTCTAGCGGGAGTGATGGTGTCATGGTGATGGTAGCTAGCATCCAACTGGCATTTCATGTTGGTAAACGACGGGAGGCGGGCAGGGATGGCGGGGCACACAAACACAAGCGGATGGTAGGGCAGACACGCAGTAGGGGACGGAGGAGCACACACACACACACACACACACACACACACACACACACACACACACACACACACACATAGAAGGGGATGGTGGAACAACCGGCTTAAGGAGTAGATGTGTTTGGACTGGAACCAGATGGTAGACTCAGTAGGCTCAGCAGTATAGGCCAGAGGTGAACTGCTCTCTCCTCTGGGTGCCTGGCCCAGAAACACTGACCCACAGCCTGACCCAGACACAGAGATGAGGAAAAGATCCGAAACAAATTACAGCCCAGCCACCTTTCACCTCCTCTTCAGCTCTCTTCTCTTGTCTTCTCTTGTCTTCTCCTCTTCTGACTCTCCTGTGCTCCCTCTGCAATCATCTTCTTCCATTTACATTTTGTTGAGTCCATCTTTGTTCATTCCTCCTGGCCTATTCCTAGTCACACCCTCCTACCCGACGACAGCGCCATAGAGGAGACTCATTGGTCAGATGAACCTTTGTTCTGACCGCCAATCTGTTTTTTTAGTCTGGAGCAGTGAGAGATCGATAGTAACTCATTGTCAGACTCGTGTGTGTGTGTGTGTTAGCACAGCTTTGAAAAGAGGCCTGTTGACACGGGTGCTGAACCAACACAGGGAGGGAAAACCCACTGCCTCATATACTGCTTCTCGATGACTTCTCCTGAGGATGTGCGGGGTGTGTGTGTGTGTTCCCGTGTGTGTGTTTGTGTCTATTGGGGGGGTTATTAGCTACAGTACCAGTCAAAAGTTTGGACACACCTGATCATTCAAGGGTTTTTCTTTATTTTTACTATTTTCTACATTGTAGAATAATAGTGAAGACATGAAATAACACATATGGAATCATGTAGTAACCAAAAAAGTGTTAAAACAAAGTAGCCAACCTTTTCCTTGATGACACCTTTGCACACTCTTGGCATTCTCTCAACCAGCTTCATGAGGTGGAATGCATTTCAATGAACAGGTGTGCCTTGTTAAAAGTCAATCTGTGGAATTTCTTTCCTTCTTAATGCATTTGAGCCAATCAGTTCTGTTGTGAAAAAAAATGATCAAGTGAAACTGGCTCTCATGAGGACCACCACAGTAAAGGAAGACCCAGAGTTACCTCTGCTGCAGAAACCACTACTGAAGCACACCACTAAGAAGAAGAGAGTTTCTTGGGCCAAGAAACACGAGCAATGTACATTAGACCGGTGGAAATCTGTCTTTTGGTCTGATGAGTTCAAATGTGAGATGTTTGGTTCCAATCACCGTGTCTTTGTGAGACGCAGAGTAGGTGAACGGATGATCTCTGCATGTGTGGTTCCCACCGGGAAGCATGGAGGAGGAGGTGTGATGGTGCTTGCTGGTGACGCTGTGGTGTGGGGGTGGTTTGCTGGTGACAATATCTGGGATTTATTTACAATTAAAGACACACTTAACCAGTAGGGCTTCCACAGCATTCTGCAGCGATACACCATCCCATCTGGTTTGTGCTTAGTGGGACTATCATTTGTTTTTCATTAGGACAATGACCCAAATCACACCCCCAGGCTGTGTAAGGGCTATTTGACCAAGGAGAGTGATGTAGTGCTGCATCAGATGACCTGGCCTCCACGATCACCTGACCTCAACCCGATTAAGATGGTTTGGGATGAGTTGGACCGCAGAGTGAAGGAAAAGCAGCCACGAAGTGCTCAGCATATGTAGGAACTCCTTCAAGACTGTTGGAAAAGCATCCTCATGAAGCTGTTTGATAGAATGCCAAGAGTGTGTAAAGCTGTCATCAATGCAAATGGTGGCTACTTTGAAGAATCTCAAATATATGTTTAACACTTCTTAGGTTTCCACATGATTCCATATGTGTTATTTCATAGTTTTGATGCCTTCACTATTATTCTACAATGTAGAAAATAGTACAAATGTAAGAAAAACCCTTGAATGAGTAGGTGTGCCCAAACATTTGACTGGTACTGTAAGTCAAACTCAAAGAAAGAATAACAGTGACCCCGCCTGCCTCCTACTCCTCTCACAAGTCAACACATGACTCCTACATTCCTGCTGCTGTCCCTGTGGTACACATTACACTTACCAGAGGAAAAGGTCATATGTCATATTTCATGGAATGAGTGAAACCAACTGGAGAAATAAAAAGGTCTCCGTAGCCAATAACAAAAGAACTACTCAGTGCAGTGATGAACTGGGCAAAACTGATGGGAAATGTTTCAGAATTGGCGAAGAATGGGTCTGAGGCAGAGTATGAGCTAAGACCACTTGAATTAAAAGCCTGAAACACTGTGACTGTTAGTCTTCCTTGACCTTTAACCAAAAAGCAATATAAACCTGCGTTATATAAATCCATAGTGCCCATAAATACAGTGCCTGAATAAACACTATTCACTCGATTGACCTAATGACCCCCAGGTAGTCTGCAAGTAGGATTGTATACAGTAACAACTGCACTAGAAAAGCAACTGGCTCTGAGCTACCGTGCATTGTTCCAGAAATCAATACCATACGGGCCTATCGAGCTTATCGACGGCATAAAGGCAGTCCCATTCGTTTACAGCAATCATACGGCTACAGAGTCAGTCCAGCGCTAAGACAATTACAGCTTACGCCGCTTTAATCGAGAAATAAATGACTAGGGAGTCTTTTGGGAGAATAGTTTTAAGAGTAGACTAACTGAGAGAGTGTTGTATAACACACAAGGGTATATTGGGCAATTTAGCAGAGGTATTGGCCTTTACATTGTTGCCGTGTTCATTTTAAGCTACTGTCTGCCTTTGAGCCACAATGGAGACATAATTTCCCACTGCGGAGAATGGGGCCAGGGCTCCATTGAACATTCCAGTTGTGCCGCCTCAGCTCCAATCTGCAGACGGCGACTGAAATGACTTACAAGACAGAGCCGGCAAGAGCGGTGACCGCGTCTCTTTGTGTCCCATTGTACTTGGTGAAAAACCCGGCTAGCCAGATAGCGGCAACACAAAGGAACAGGAAAAGGCCATTAAAGAGCTTAATTCAACAGACAGCGCCGGCAACCCGTGTCTCTCTCCTTCTCTCTCTACCTTTCTCTCTTCCTTCCTCTGCCTCCTCTCCTCTCTTGGTCCTCAGTCCTTCTCTGCCTCCTCTCCTCTCTTGGTCCTCAGTCTTTTTCTGCCCCCTCTCCTCTCTTGGTCCTCAGTCCTTCTCTGCCTCCTCTCCTCTCTTGGTCCTCAGTCCTTCCTCTGCCTCCTCTCCTCTCTTGGTCCTCAGTCCTTCTCTGCATCCTCTCCTCTCTTGGTCCTCAGTCTTTTTCTGCCTTCTCTCCGTTCCTTTATAGCTGCCATTCTCTCCCTCTTCCTTCAGGTGTATGCCTAATTGCCTATACTCACTGTCTGCCTTGCTCTTCTTTATCCACAATAGGAAACGCAAGCCCTTCTAATGAGCCCCTTCCCTCCTAGGGAAGCTAAATCTACCATTAATAAAAGGCTTATTCAAATCTGAGCAGGGCTGCAGACAGACAGCAGCACTCTCTTAACAACAGGCCTCTGTCTAATGAATTGTGCGGGCGGAAACATTGTGAGACATGGCACTTGTTGGGCCGGGGAGAAGAGAGAGAGAGGAGACTGAGTGAAAAAAAGTGATTTTGGTTTTAATGAAGGGCTGATGGATGGGTCTGGAGGCTGGCTAGCCGTAACTCATAGCTACGCTGGGCCTCTCTAGGCCCTGACATACACTTGGCAGGAAGAGGGGAGCGACTGGGATGGGGTGGGTGAGGATGGGATTGGTGGAGACAGAGCTATGGCCGTAGGGGTGAACGGGAAAGCCTGGGGAAAAGTGGGAACTGGGCTAGCCAGTGTGTGTGTGTGTGTGTGTGTGTGCCTGCCTGCCTGCCTGCCTGCTGTGCGCCCATGCGTGCTTGTCCATGTAAGAGACGCTCACTTAGTCAAAGAGCACATAGATGCATTAGATTGATACTGCATGTCAGTGCCAGTGGCACTCGCCATCGTAAAAACTAAGAGGGAAACTCGAAGCCTGTTCCCTATTACAAAGAATATAGAAAAATCTAAGCATACGAAGTTTATTATGCTTCTTGAGTAACTGTGCCTTTTATAGTCTCTCCTATAAAAATGTCAGTATATTGCTCAATTACTAATATACTGTTAACCATGCTGCATTTTACATTCTTACAGCATATGCTACATCATACCTTATAATGTGTAACGTAAGCACAGATGAAAAATACAAGGGTCTGTCTAAAATGGCATCCTACTCCCTGTATAGTGCACGACTTCTGACCAGTTCCCATTGGGCTCTGTTCAACGGCAGTGCACTATATAAGGAGTAGGGTGACATTTGGGACGCACCCAACATTCTTCTCATCGTTCCATTCATTGGAAGGCACCAAGGAATGGCTGCGGGTTTAAACCAGAGTACTGAATTGTAAGGCTTGCATACATTGTGTACATTATTTCAAGATGGGCTCTCATGTCAATAAAAATCTATGATGCCTGTGATGCCTATCTTGACATGTGCTGTAAATACTGGGGGAAGAACTTCCCTGTATAAAGCACTGGCGTTAGAGGACAAAGGGAGTTTATGTTTATGCAGTCAATACCAGGTATGATTTGTACAGTTCCAGGTAAATCCGCCCGGTAACAGGACACTTAACCCAAGGAGATTCCCACACACAGACAGTCAGAGACAGACACACTTGCGAATCTCCAAATAGACTTTTGATCATACGTTAGTGATGTGCGGGTTGACTCATAAAGCACAGTCCCCATGGTTATATCCGCAGGGAGGGCGAGTTAAGGGTCATGAAATATTGTGTGGAGGAAGGTCGGATTGGTGGCGGTCTTGTTGAATAAAGACAAAACAATGCATAAACAAATCCATAAATCTAGCATTATTGTGTAATTCATATCTATAGGCTACATGGAGGTTTTTCTTTCATAATTGTTAGGCTATCTGGCAGTAGTACGCAAGCCTAAGCTTTAGGGTCTAACTGTACACGCACCAAATAGTCTACACACCAATTGCCAGAAAAAGTTTGATCCACTGAGGCAAAAAGGACAATGTCGTTTAATTCAATAAACAAACGCTGTGAAATGGAGAGTTGAAAATAAATAGAAGTGAGGCCCAGAAAAGTAATGTTTGGGAAAGAAGTGGTAAAAGAGGATGATAGCAGTGGTAAAAGAGGATGATAGCGGTGGTAAAAGAGGATGATAGCAGTGGTAAAAGAGGATGATAGCGGTGGTAAAAGAGGATGATAGCGGTGGTAAAAGAGGATGATAGCAGTGGTAAAAGAGGATGATAGCGGTGGTAAAAGAGGATGATAGCGGTGGTAAAAGAGGATGATAGCGGTGGTAAAAGAGGATGATAGCGGTGGTAAAAGAGGATGATAGCGGTGGTGGTAGCAAAAGAGGATGATAGCGGTGGTAAAAGAGGATGATAGCAGTGGTAAAAGAGGATGATAGCAGTGGTAAAAGAGGATGATAGCGGTGGTAAAAGAGGACGATAGCGGTGGTAAAAGAGGATGATAGCAGTGGTAAAAGAGGATGATAGCGGTGGTAAAAGAGGATGATAGCGGTGGTAAAAGAGGATGATAGCGGTGGTAAAAGAGGATGATAGCAGCGCCGGTTACGTTGTGTGTGAGGCGCTACATCAATTCAACAGTCACAAGACGGGGTCTTCAAATAGGCCTATGGCACAACAAGATAACCTACTGCTCCGATGGTTAATGGAAACCGACTGTAGGTCTATAACCTCTCACATAGTCTTAATATTAACTGCTGCAGAATTAAGCACTTCTTGCGGTAAAATTATACACCAGTTGTACATTTTGACTCGGGAACAGGTGTGGAGAAGTGATTGAGAGAATGTGAATGAGCCGTTAGTATTTCAACCACATAAAATATGCATCCAAGCCAAACTGAAATCCTATCAGAAATATGTTTTCACAGCTTTTTATATCCTTACAACCGTTCAAACGGATTTTGCACACGTTGTTGAGTGATTGCATTTTCTCCCCGGCACCTAAATGTCTTTGCTCCGTGAAAGAAGCAGATGAGTAGAGAGAACTTTAATGATGTCAATTAGATTGAAGCATTCATTCTATCATTCATGACATTGTTCTGGTGAGCACAGGTTTATTAAATAGTCTCCAATGGCAACATACAGTATAACGACAGAAGAGAAGCCGCATGTATCTAATTATAGACAAGTTGGATAACAAATTGCCTACCAAAATGTTGAAAATTATAAGCAGAAACATATCAAAAATTAGGCAACAACAAAAAATCCTGCATCCCCTGTCAACAGAAAAAATGTTCAGCCATCTCTGACTGTAGCCTACAGCGCATTTCGATATTTGCGGGTTAGGGTCGGGTGCAGTCCAGAGATTTTCACTTTATCACATATAGTCATGCGTTTGCGGATTGGTTATTAGCAATTCTGGGCAGGTGCGGGTGAACAAACAGCTGACCAGCGCACATTTGTCTTCCTCCTGTGCTTCGTCTGCCAGTCAGTCTCTTCATCTCTCCATTCATATTCCAGGATGTCCACCTGTTCTTTCCTAAATACAACTGGATTGAACAGTGGGTTGAAAGAATTTTCCTCTTGACTTCACCGTGGACAAATGCCAGCACTCTGTCTTGTGGGCAGACAAACAGACCAGGAGCACAGGAAACTCCAGAACTAAAGTCAGAATGCCAAAACCAACTACCTGCATCCACCTCTCACATCAGCTAACCCATTCCAGGTTAAAAGCTAAATGCTATGATCGTCACAACATATCAGCAGACAGGCATGATGAGCATCAAACGCATGCAACAGTCACGCTGTAACTTCCTCAGTAACACTCAAGCTGCACACACACACACACCCACGTGCACGCCCTTTGCACGCACACTCACACACTCACACATTTTAACACCCCTGGGAGAAGATCTCACTCAGTAGATATATTAAAGGCAGGCTTTGCATCATGGGTAGATGCAAGAAGACGATGCTATCAAGGTAATTATATTTCTGTTCAAATCTTGACAAATGAAATCGCTTCAAAATGAAAGCACATCCACAGGATATTGCCTGCTTGTTGTGTGTGTGTTTTGCATTTGGAATGGCTAAATTACATCCATCCAAAAGAACATTGTGTTCATCCAGTGGGTGGTGGTGCTGGTAATGTCCTCGCAGGACACCATAGTATATTTCCTCCATCTCGAAATAGAACATGTATCTTTAACTCTGCATTGTTGGAAAAGGAACCGTGGGTAAGCATTTTACTGTTGGTCTACACCTATTGTCTACAAAGCTTGACTGTTGAAGTAACTTGGGAAAGATACACTCCATTTACATTGTAAAACGACAAATTCTAGGATATTTGAAGTGAGTGTGTGCTTTTGACATACATTATATCAAATTCCATCAGTAGCAGTGCGTCGGTGAAAGCACAGGGGAAGCCAAGCTAGGGGGGAAAAAGCCATATTACAACCTATTGTCACGACTTCCGCCGAAGTCGGTCCCTCTCCTTGTTCGGGCGGGGTTCGGCGGTCGCCGTCACCAGCTTTCTAGCTACCGCCGATCCATTTTTTTTTCATTTTCCATTTGTTCTGTCTTTTTCTTTCACACCTGGCTTCACTCAACCAATTACTTGTTTATCATTTAACCCTCTGTTCCCCATGTTTTGTTTCTGAGTGATTGTTCTTTGTATATCGGTCCTTTTTGTGGGCTCGTTATGTTGCTGTGTATTTTTTGTGTTTTGAGGAAAATACGTTGATTACTCAATTCTGCTGTCCTGCGCCTAACTCTCTACACCAGCTACACACACAGGACTATTACACCTATGTGTTGTGATAATTGTGTTGTTTGCTCTAAAACCTGGAAATGCCTCAGACCCTGATATAGGCCTATATAGACCCTGAGACAATAAATTGACACAGTGACAGAGTAAATTCTACCACACCTTTGTTTTATCACAAAACCGGTGAAGTCCACAAAACATATTGCATGTAACAAACAGTTACAGTGGGGCAAAAAAGTATTTAGTCAGCCACCAATTGTGCAAGTTCTCCCACTTAAAAAGATGAGAGAGGCCTGTAATTTCCATCATAGGTACACTTCAGGTACACTTCAAAAATCCGGAAAATCACATTGTAGGATTTTTAATGAATTTATTTGCAAATTATGGTGGAAAATAAGTATTTGGTCAAATACAAACAAGCAAGATTTCTGGCTCTCACAGACCTGTAACTTAATCTTTAAGATGCTCCTCTGTCCTCCACTCGTTACCTGTATTAATGGCACCTGTTTGAACTTGTTATCAGTATAAAAGACACCTGTCCACAACCCCAAACAGTCACACTCCAAACTCCACTATGGCCAAGACCAAAGAGCTGTCAAAAGGACACCAGAAACAAAATTGTAGACCTGCACCAGGCTGGGAAGACTGAATCTGCAATAGGTAAGCAGCTTGGTTTGAAGAAATCTACTGTGGGAGCAATTATTAGGAAATGGAAGACATACAAGACCACTGATAATCTCCTTCTATCTGGGGCTCCACGCAAGATCTCATCCCGTGGAGTCAAAATGATCACAAGAACGGTGAGCAAAAATCCCAGAACCACACGGGGGGACCTAGTGAATGACCTGCAGAGAGCTGGGACCAAAGTAACAAAGCCTATCATCAGCAAGGGCAATGAAGATGAAACGTGGCTGGGTCTTTCAGCATGAAAGACGATCCCAACGATCCCAAACACACCGCCTGGGCAACGAAGGAGTGGCTTCGTAAGAAGCATTTCAAGGTCCTTGAGTGGCCTAGCCAGTCTCCAGATCTCAACCCCATAGAAAATCTTTGGAGGAAGTTGAAAGTCCGTGTTGCCCAGGATCAGCCCCAAAACATCGCTGCTCTAGAGGAGATCTGCATGATGGAATGGGCCAAAATACCAGCAACAGTGTGTGAAAACCTTGTGAAGACTTACAGAAAATGTTGGACCTCTGTCATTGCCAACAAATGGTATATAACAAAGTATTGAGATAAACTTTTGTTATAGACCAAATACTTATTTTCCACCATAATTTGCAAATAAATTCATAAAAAATTCTCTCTCTCTCATCTTTTAAAGTGGGAGAACTTGCACAATTGGTGGCTAACTAAATATTTTTTGCCCCACTGTACATTGTACATGACCTACAGCATGGTCCAGCAAGTTAATGTTTACGACATTTTCGGACCACTAAACAGCTATTGATTTATAACCATGGAGAGTTACCGCAGGTCGCAAAGAAAACAATAGTTGCCTCCACTATTCTAGCATCATTTCAACTTCAAAATGTCAACATCATCAAATCACCCATGCTTAGTCGAATACAGTGACAACTAAAAGTCCAATCAACGTTAATATGATGTGGCTGTCTATATTTCTGATTTCTCTGTGTGTGCGTGCGTTTGAGCAAGTAGAAAAAAACGTGTTGACTCAACCAATGCCATCCTTCTCTCTTTCATGTTGACAAAACGGTCTATTACTCTGTCATACAGTACATGCTTTTAAGTTTTTGTTGTCCTAGGCTACCTGGCTAAAATGCTTGTTCGCTAGCCTAACTTCCTTTCATGGGCAACAATATGGGCAACAATGCATGAATTTATGGTTGGATCAGAATCGCCTTTATAATCATTGGCCAGTACGGAGAATTAAGTACCCACAAGTCCAAATCCCTATTTCCCTCCATGGCAAATTTAGGAAAAGGCACATTTTTGCTAGCTAGCAAGCCACTTGAGGACAACAACACATATTATTTTATACTTTTTTTATTAAGGGAGGCCAAATCCTTGCATTCAATGCTTCGGGTGGCAACAATGTTGTACTATTTTTGACCAGACAGCATCAGATAGATGGGCTACACATTCAGATACAGAGGGGCGCTGTTTCGCTCACTTGGATGCTTTCTCCACGGAGCTACATTCAGCCTCTTGCGAATGTAAGGATAATTTTGAAAACACAGAGAGACGAAAGATTAATTATTTTAGAGGTTTTTCATTTTTTCTTTGAATATGTTTTGGGGAAGCTTAGCTTCCCTTGGCATTCATGAATACACGCCACTGAATTACATTGATGCACTAGGATAATTTTGTTTTGATAGGAAAGCTCTCCAGGTTGTCACACGTGCTAAGTAAATAAATCCACAGCTCTGGGAGGGGATGTTAATGTGATAGACTACTTTGAAAGAGCTGTTAATAAAATGGTTGGTTTTTCTGAGAAGTGGCTTTTGATTGAGGGCAAGAGGTTTGCTTTTAGTGTACTTTAGTTAAGTTCCAAGGCCCTGTGTCTGTCTGTCTGCCTGCTTGCCTGCCTCTGCCCGCCCGTCAGTCTTTCTGTCTGTCTCCCATCTGATATGAAACTGGTTTGTTGTAAAAACAAACATATCATGTGTTTGTAGAGGGTAAAAGAACATCAGCTTATCTACACGAGAGAGAGAGAGAAATAATTGTTTATTGATTGAGCGTGTGCATTTTAGCAGTGCATTAAATACAGCCAGATATCTGTCTGGTTGTAGATAGCTGGTGTCTGATCGCTATCTGCTGGGCGGGCTAGCATTACCTAGCGTTAGCACCATGTTCTATAGAGAACAGGGTATCAGATAGTAGGTAGAGAAAGATATTTTTGTATCAATCCAAGCCATAAGAAAACCCAATTGCACCGTTAATTAATGGCACCGTTCCTATCATTGGTATTTTCATTAATACCAATTATATCAGTGAATCCTTTATCTATTTCCCTTTTATGGAAGTTATTTGGATTTGGTTATTTGGCCTGGTTTTGAACAGATCGCTCCAAGACTGATTCTTCGGAAAAGTCTGATTAATGAAGAGAAAAAGACAGCGGTTCATCTAGCGAATCAATAAGAGGATTTAGCTCTGTACAAAAGATGGAGGCAGTGTCCCACATTGCACCCTTTCACCTATAAAGTGCACTACTTTAGCCCATAGGGCTCTGGGCAAAAGTAGTGCACTATGTAGGGAATAGGGTGCCATCTGGGATACAACCACTTTTCTCATCTGCATTCTCTTCCAAGATGGGTGGAATCCTGCAGATATACTATCTTCCATCCTCCCTTTCTTCCTGCATTCCGTGTGCTCTTTTCCCCGGCCCTCCCTCCTGCCGTGTTCACCTTGCCTAGCTAATCCCTGTCTTTCATCTGTATTTCACGCCAACAGGAACCAGTGGATTAAACCTGGGACTGACGCTCTCTGACTCACTAAATACCCACTGCACTCTAACACTCTATTCAACGGAGCAGAAGAGCGTGTTTAAGTGTGCGTGTGTATGTGTTAGAGTGGTCTAAGTAAGGTAGGCTCTATGGGACTGCCATGCCCGCGTGGTACATCCACTGTATGGTAGCGTTGAAAGTGCTAATAGCTAACACCATCAACTTGATGTTAGCCATTAGTGCTTCATACTGACTTCTGAAAACGTTCTGCAAACACACACACATGTCACATGCAAACACTGTAGGTTAACAGACGGTTGGAGGTACCAATCATTTCACACCACACCATCTCCAGAATGAAATCCGGCCTCATCCTGAATGATTACTGCCCCTTAAGGGATCAGATGTCTGTCTGTGTGTGTGTCTGTGTGTGTCTGTCTGACTCCTTGGACTAAAAGTAAAGAGACATAAATAGGCATTACAGAGACATAAACAGTGGTTTGGCAGTAATCCTCCTCCCCTCTCCCCTGCCACCCCACCACCTGGCCAAGACTAAACCCGTTCAGCCTGAAGGTCCACCTGAGCACAATCTGTTCCACCTACTGTACACACATTCACCTGAGAACAGTGGCCATTACTTACAAGCGTCTATGAGGGAGAGAGGAGAGCACATCATCTGTCAGTACAGGTGCATCAAAGCTGGGACCGAGAGACTGAAAAACAGCTTCTATCTCAAGGCCATTAGACTGCCAAACAGCCATCACTAGCACATTAGAGGCCGCTGCCTATAGGCATAGACTAGGAATCACTGGCCACTTTAAGGAATGGAACACTAGTCACTAAGATTTACATATCTGGCATTACTCATCTCATATGTATATACTGTATTGTATACTAGAGGTCGACTGATTAATTGGCATGGATGATTAATTAGGGCCGATTTCAAGTTTTCATAACAATATGTAATCTGCATTTTTGGACGCCAATCATGGTCGAGTACATTGCACTCCACGAGGAGACTGCGTGGCAGGCTGACTACCTGTTACGCGAGTGCAGCAAGGAGCCAAGGTAAGTTGCTAGCTAGCATTAAACTTATCTTATAAAAAACAATCAATCTTCACATAATCACTAGTTAACTACACATGGTTGATGATATTACGAGGTTAACTAATTTGTCCTGCATTGCATATAATGCAGTGCCTGTTAATTTATCATTGAATCCTACTTCGCCAAACAGGTGATGATTTACCAAAAGCGCATTCGCAAAAAAATGTACCTAACCATAAACATCAATGCCTTTCCTAAAATCAATACACAAGTATATATTTTTAAACCTGCTATTAAGCAATAATAACTAGGGACATTGTGTTGTTGGCTCATTGCAAACTAATTTCCCAGAATTATACATAATTATGACATAACATTGAAGGTTGTACAATGTAACAGCAATATTTAGACTTAGGGATGGCGCCAGTTCGATGAAATACGGAACGGTTAGCCTATCAACTCCTGAGATTAGGCTGGCAATACTAAAGTGCCTATTAGAACATCCAATAGTCAAAGGGATATGAAATACAAATGGTATAGAGAGAAATAGTCAACGCGTCATAATTCCTATAATAACTACAACCTAAAACTTCTTAACTGGGAATATTGAGCTTTCATATCTTCTCATGTTCTGAGCAAGGAACTTAAACATTAGCTTTTTTATATGGCACATATTGCACTTTTACTTTCTCCAGCACTGTGTTTCGGCATTATTTAAACCAAATTGAACATGTTTCATTATTTATTTGAGACTAAATATATTTTATTTATGTATTATATTAAGTTAAAATAAAAGTGTTCATTCAGTATTGTTGTAATTGTCATTATTACAAATATATATGTACATGTATATAAAAATCGCCCGATTAATCGGAATCAGCTTTTTTTGGTCCTCCAATAACCGGTATCGGCTTTGAAAAATCATAATCGGTTGACTACTATTCTACGGTATCATAGTCACTTAATAATTTTTACATATCTTCATTACTCATTACTCATATGTATATACTGTATTCTATACTATTCTATGGTATCTTAGTCACTTAATGTTTACATATCTGGCATTACTCATCTCATATGTATATACTGTTTTCTATACTATTCTACGGTATCTTAGTCACTTAATGTGTATTGGGTATATGTTGTGTAAATTGTTAGATATTACTTGTTAGATATTACTGCACTGTCTGAGCTAGAAGCACAAGCATTGCGCTACACCCGCAATTACATCTGCTACATCTGCTATCACATGCATGTGACCAATACAATTTGATTTGACGTGAATCAAAAGGGTCAACTCAGTCCATGTAGCCCTTTTGTTAGCTTGGCGATGAGCTTGGAAGGGACAATGGCATTGAATTCTGAGCTGTAGTCAATGAACAGCATTCTCACATAGGCATTCCTCTTATCTAGGTGGGTGAGGGCAGAGTGGAGTGCAACTGAGATTGCGTCATCTGCGGATCTGTTGGTGCGGTATGCAAATTGGAGTGGGTCTAGGGTGTCCGGGATGATGGAGTTGATGTGAGCCACGACCTGCCTTTCAAAGCGCTTCATGATTCCAGATAAAATCAAATCAAATAAGATTGTATTAGTCACACGTGCCGAATACAGCAGGCGTAGTAGACCTTACAGTGAAATGCTTACTTACGAGCCCCTAACCAACAATGCAGTTAAAAAAAAAATAAGGATAAGAATAAGAAATAAAAGTAACAAGTAATGAATGAGAATGCTACAGGGTGGTAGTCATTGTGGCATCCATCCTTTGAGTTCTTGGGAACAGGAAGGATGGTGGTCAACTTAAAACATGTGGAGATTACAGACTGAGACAAGGAGAGGTTGAAAATTACAGTGAATGTGCCTGCCAGCTGACCTGCACGTGCTCTGAGAACACTCCGTGGAATACAGTCCAAGTGTTGACCTGATTAAAGACCTTACCCACGTCGGTCCTCGGAGAGCGAGATCACCCAGTCCCCTGGGTCAGTGGGGGGCCCTCACGTACGGTACGGTGTTGTTATTGTCAAAGCATAAAATGCATTCAGATCAACTGGTAGAGAGGCATCACGGCTGGGCCTTCCTTTGTCATCTGTAACGGACTGTAGCCCCTGCCACATACGGCGGGCGTCAGAGCCTGTGTAGTGTGATTCCACATTGTTCCTATATTGTCCTTTTGCTCGTTTGATGACGCTGCGGAGGTCATAGTGGGACGTCTTGTACTTGTTCCTGTCCTCGGCCGTAGCCTCAGGTTTGTCTGAGGGGATGATGCACACTTGTGGATTAATGGAATATACTGTAGTTGGCAGTTAATAGTTGGGAAAATCCACAGTCCATAATCCACTGTGTAATTGTAATGTAAGCAATCACAAGGGATGAAAACTATAGCAAGCTAGCCCGAGACACTTTACTCTACCACATCAGCCTAAGGGGAGCTGAAGTATTCAGAGCAACATAATCTATTCTAGTGGGTAGTGAGGGGACCTCTTTTCACGTAACACCACTACTCCCAAATGTCTGTCACAGCAGGTTTTGTCATAGCCAGCTCTGAGACAGCCAGTCTGCTCTGTTGTAGGCCAAGTGGTGGGTGGTGTTCTCTGTGTGTGTGTGTGTGTGTGTGTGTGTGTGTGTGTGTGTGTGTGTGTGTGTGTGTGTGTGTGTGTGCCTGTCTGTTATATAAATGTGACATGCAGGGTGTTGAGTCACTCTGTTGCGATGGGCAGAGAATTGTGGGCATCACTTGGCAACACCAGTCCCTCAGTGGGCACAGGGACTCCAGGCAAAGAGACACACACAAATTCACACTATAGAGGCAGGCAGATTTTAGCAGGCCACGTTAATCTGCCTCACTTAGCACACTTCAGTCTTTGCCATCACACCAGTCAAGTCATCCCTCTTCCGCTATCTTTCACTCTCTCTCTCCTTCTCTGTCTAGCATTCCCACTGCACATTTTCTCTGTCTCCTTTTCCTCTTTTACCCCCTGTCATCTCCCCTCTCACCCCCCCTTCCCTTCAACTCTCTCTCCACTGCTAAAATCAAAACTCTCATTCTCCTCCAATGTCCCATCCCCCACATACGTCGGGTCTAGAGATGACATACAGAAGACACAGCCATAGTCAGTATCAATCCAAGAAAAACACTATTTCAGGCTAATGTTCACTAGTAGGATTAGAAGATGTTGATGACCCACTTCTATGGGCTCTATTAATCATGAGCTGCTCTCACTGTGCCTCAGCGGGGTGTGGTGTGTGTGTGTGTGTGTGTGCGTGTGCGTGTGTTGGGCACCTGGCTTGTCTGAGTATGTTCCATCACCTGATACAGGCCCCCGACCCGGTTGTCGCAGTGATGTGACACAGGTGTTCTGAGCCAAAGCAACTTCCCTGGTGTCGGCACTGTGGTGTCAAATCAAATCAAATGTTATTTGTCACATACACATGGTTAGCAGATGTTAATGCGAGTGTAGTGAAATGCCTCTAGTTCCAACCATGCAGTAATATCTAACAAGTAATCTAACAATTTTACAACAACTACCTTAAACACACAAGTGTAAAGGAATGAATAAGAATATGTACATAAAAATATATATGGATGAGCGATGGCCGAACGGCATAGGCAAGATGCAGTAGATGGTACGGAGTACAGTATATACATATGAGATGAGTAGTGTAGGGTATGTAAAATATTATATAAAGTGACTAGTGATACATTTATTACATCCAATTTTTAATTATTAAAGTGGCTAGAGATTGAGTCAGTATGTTGGCAGCACTCACTCACTCAGTGTTAGTGATGGCTGTTTAACAGTCTGATGGCCTTGAGATAGAAGCTGTTTTTCAGTCTCTCGGTCCCTGCTTTGATGCACCTGTACTGACCTCGCCTTCTGGATGATAGCGAGGTGAACAGGCAGTGGCTCGGGTGGTTGTTGTCCTTGATTATCTTTATGGCCTTGCTGTGACATCGGGTGGTGTAGGTGTCCTGGAGGGCAGGTAGTTTGCCCCCGGTGATGCGTTGTGCAGACCTCACTACCCTCTGGAGAGCCTTATGGTTGTGGGAGGAGCAGTTGCCGTACCAGGCAGTGATACAGCCCGACAGGATGCTCTTGATTGTGCATCTGTAAAAGTTTGTGAGTGTTTTTGGTGACAAGCCAAATTTCTTCAGCCTCCTGAGGTTGAAGAGGCACTGTTGCACATTCTTCACCACGCTGTCTGTGTGGGTGGACCATTCCACCTTCTCCACTACTGTCCTGTCGATGTGGATAGGGGTGCTCCCTCTGCTGTTTCCTGAAGTCCACGATCATCTCCTTTGTTTTGTTGACGTTGAGTGTGAGGTTATTTTCCTGACACCACACTCCGAGGGCCCTCACCTCCCCCCTGTAGGCCGTCTCGTCGTTGTTGGTAATCAAGCCTACCACTGTAGTGTCGTCTTCAAACTTGATGATTGAGTTGGAGGCGTGCATGGCCACGCAGTCATAGGTGAACAGGGAGTACAGGAGAGGGCTGAGAACACACCCTTGTGGGGCCACAGGGTTGAGGATCAGGGTGGAGATGTTGATTCCTACTCTCACCACCTGGGGGCGGCCTGTTAGGAAGTCCAGGACCCAGTTGCACAGGGCAGGGTCGAGACTAAGCTTAATGACGAGTTTGGAGGGTACTATGGTGTTAAATGCTGAGCTGTAGTCGATGAACAGCATTCTTACATAGGTATTCCTCTTGTCCAGATGGGTTAGGGCAGTACGCAGTGTGATTGCGATTGCGTCATCTGTGGACCTATTGGGGAGGTAGCAAATTGGAGTGGGTCTAGGGTGTCAGGTAGGGTGGAGGTGATATGGTCCTTAACTAGTCTCTCAAAGCACTTTATGATGACGGAGGTAAGTGCTAAGGGGTGATAGTCATTTAGCTCAGTTACCTTAGCTTTCATGGGAACTGGAACAATGGTGGACCTCTTGAAGCATGTGGGAACAGCAGACTGGGATAAGGATTGATTGAATATGTCCGTAAACACACCAGCCAGCTGGTCTGCGCATGCTCTGAGGACGCGGCTAGGGATGCCGTCTGGGCAGCCTAGCGAGGGTTAACACGTTTAAATGTTTTACTCACGTTGGCTGTGGTGAAGGAGAGCCCACAGGTTTTGGTAGCGGCCCGTGTCGTTGACACTGTATTGTCCTCAAAGCGAGCAAAGAAGTTGTTTAGTTTGTCTGGGAGCAGGACATCGTGGTCTGCGACGGGGCTGGTTTTCTTTTTGTAGTCCATGATTGACGTTGAATTGCGACTCTACTTTGTCTCTATACTGACGCTTAGCTTGTTTGATTGCCTTGCGGAGGGAATAGCTAGACCGTTTGTATTCAGTCATGTTTCCGGTCGCCTTACCCTGATTAAAAGCAGTGGTTCGCGCTTTCAGTTTTGCATGAATGCTGCCATCAATCCACGGTGTCTGGTTGGGGAAGGTTTTAATAGTTGCTGTGGGTACAACGTCACCAATGCACTTGCTAATAAACTCGCTCACCGATTCAGCGTATTCATCAATGTTATTGTCCGATGCTATGCAGAACATATCCCAGTCCACCTGATCGAAGTAATTGTAACGGCAGATTTCCTCTTCGTCTGAAGAGGAGTAAGGATCGGACCAAGATGCAGCGTGGGAAGTGTTCATGACGATTTATTAAAAACGAACTGAACACTGAAATACAAAACAATAAACGATGTTGTCACGCCCTGGTCTTAGTATTTTGTGTTTTCTTTCTTTATTTTGGTCAGGCCAGGGTGTGACATGGGTTTATTTTGTGGTGTGTTTGTGTATTGGGATTTTTCGTAGGTTTTGGGATTGTGGCTTAGTGGGGTGTTCTAGCAAAGTCTATGGTTGCCTGAGGCGGTTCTCAATCAGAGGCAGGTGATTCTCGTTGTCTCTGATTGGGAACCATATTTAGGCAGCCATATTCTTTGAGTGTTTGGTGGGTGATTGTTCCTGTCTTTGTGTTAGTTGTCACCAGATAGACTGTTTAGGTTTTCACGTTCCGTTTGTTGTTTTTGTATTGTTTGTTTTTTCTTCGTTATTAAACATGTATCTAACTTACCACGCTGCATTTTGGTCCGACTCTCTTTCACCCGGAGAAAACCGTAACAGATGTGATGAAAACGAAAAACGAAACAGTACCGTGTGGCGACAAACACTCACACGGAAACAAACACCCACAAACCAAAAGTGAAACCCAGGCTACCTAAGTATGATTCTCAATCAGAGACAACTAATGACACCTGCCTCTGATTGAGAACCATACTAGGCCGAAAACAGAAACCAAACATAGAAAAACAAACAGACTGCCCACCCCAACTCACGCCCTGACCATACTAAATAAAGACAAAACAAAGGAAATAAAGGTCAGAACATGACAGCAATCTTGAAGCATGGAATCAGATTGGTCGGACCAGCGTTGAACAGACTTGAGCACGGGCGTTTCCTGTTTTAGTTTCCGTCTGTAGGCTGGGAGCAACAAAATGGAACCGTGGTCAGATTTCCCAAAAGGAGGGCGGGGCAGGGCTTTGTATGCATCGTGGAAGTTAGAATAACAATGGTCCAGGATTTCTTCTGCCCGGGTAGCGCATTCGATATGCTGATAAAATTTAGGGAATCTTGTTTTCAGATTAGCCTTGTGAAGCCTCAGGATGTGTGGTTTCCAGTTTACATAGAGTCCAGTGAAGTTCTTTCAGGGCCATTGATGTGTCTGCTTGAGGTGGGGATATATACAGCTGTGATTATAATCAAAGACAATTCTCTTGGTAGATAATGCGGTCGATATTTGATTGTAAGGAATTCTAGGTCAGGTGAGCAAAAGGACTTGAGTTCCTGTATGTTGTTATGATCACACCACGTCTTGTTAATCATAAGGCATACCCTCCCGCCCCTCTTCTTCCCAGAGAGATGTTTGCTTCTGTCGGCGCGATGCGTGAAGAAACCAGGTGGCTGTACCGACTCCGATAGCGTGTCTCGAGTGAGCCACGTTTCCGCGGAACACAGAACGTTACAGTCTCTGATGTGTCTCTGGAAAGCAACCCTTGCTCGGATTTCATCTACCTTGTTGTCAAGAGACTGGACATTGGCGAGTAGTAAACCGGGGAGCCGTGCTTAATGTGCCAGTCTATGGAGCCTGACCAGAAGACCGCTCCGTCTGCCCCTTCTGCGGCGCCGTTGTTTTGGGTCGCCGGCTGGGATCCGATCCATTGTCCTGGGTGGTGGACCAAACAGAGGAGCCGTTTCGGGAAAGTCGTATTCCTGGTCGTAATGTTGGGGAGTTGACGTTGCTCTTATATCCAATAGTTCCTCCTGACTGTATGTAATAAAACTTTATATTTCCTGGGGTAACAATGTAAGAAATAACACATTAAAAAAACTAAATACTGCATAGTTTCCTGAGAACGCAAAGCGAGCGGCCATCTCTGTCGGCCCTGGATGTCACCAGAAACATGACTATGACAAAGCATGCTCCACATCCTGGTCCTGGGAACCTACTGGGCGTGGAGGCTTTTGTTCCAGCCCAGCACTAACACAACTCAAAGTGTTACTACGGGGCTCAAACAAAAACATGCCCCACCGACAGGGACAGTTTCTACACAACTCTACTTAACGGCTCTACACTAACACACAGCTCAGAAGAGTTAATACTGGCATTCACAACTTGCCACATCTCCATCACAGTGACTGATGAGACTATGTTGAGGCAGTTTGGCACAAAATGGCTGCCACGATTCACAAATATGGGTGCTATTGTGGGAATAAAATTCAAGCCCTCAATGAGAGTGCTGTAAGTCTAACCGAGGAAGACTTGAGTGTGCTGTGTGCCAAATTTCTTTACCCCCAGGGACAAACATGCAGATTTCCTGACTCTGCCAGTTGTACACACGCTAACACACAGTGGGTCTGTCACATGCTACTACCCAGGGAATTGTGCAGAGCAGGAAGCTCTGGGTTTAATGTCCGAGACAGGAAATGAGGCGCTGTATCGGCCAATCGCTTTAGATAATAGAGTGATTTATTAGAGTGAGGCTTCCACTGCCAGCACTAATTCATTCTCCATAGAATGGGTCACCAAGGAGTGTGTGTGTGTGTGTGTGTCTACTGTTTCTTAGAAAGAAGAAGGTTCCCTCCTAGTTTCTCTTTATTCCATCCATCGTGAACCACATTGACTTTGGCAGTGTGCATGTGTGTATATGTGTCTGTCTGTCTGTCTGTGTATCTGTGTGAGAGGGTGTGTGTGTGTGTATATGTGTGTGTATATGTGTGTGTCTGTGTGTGCGTGTGTATGTGTGTCTGTGTGAGAGGGTGTGTGTGTGTGTGTGTGAGCTCGGCAGAGCTGGGATCTCTACATCAGGGGCGACCAGACGTATGCTCAGATGTCCAGAAGCAAAGCAGACATGTCTTTCTATTCCTCAGTCACTAATTAGGCCGATTAGTGCCTGCATGCGTGCGTCTACACGCCAGCATGTGTGCGTGCCAGCGTGTGTGAACAGGGCCTCCTAAACGACCAGAGAGATTTGCTAGCTGCTAGTCTATGCCAGTGTTCAGGCTTGAACTAATGCGTCTCATCGGATGTACCGTGATTCCAGACTACTCCCTCTCCTCTGTCTTAGCGACAAGCAGAGGCTGCTCACCCCACTTTGTAGATGGAGAGCAATGGAGTGTGAGAGGAAACCTGTTCTAGTCCACACACAAACACGTCTTCTCTCGTCGGTCTGTTAACCTTAGGCGGGGGGAGGGGGCATGTACACGAGATGGAGCACACACCCACACCTCTCTCCCTCGCTCTTTCTCTCACACGCATACAGTACACACACACTTCTCTCTTCTCTCTCCCCTTCTCTCTCGTGCAAGCACACACACACACACACCTATAATAGCGTTTCAATGATAGTGACATCACCTCATCTACTGCTAAATCACTGCCCTCAATTTCCTCCTGGCCGACCCCTCTCTCTCTCTCTCTTCTCTTCCTCTCGCTCTCTCTCTCTCCCAGGACTCTGATTGCTTTCTGGGGCCAGAGGGCCAGCTCAGCATCCCCAGTCTCTTAATGCAGAGGAGCCAGGTTGCCAGGAGCCAGGAGCCAGGCAATCAATCCGTCAATCAAACGTAATTTGTATCTAGCGCTTCTTACAAATGCATTTGTCACAAAGTGTTCAACAGCATGACCTGAAATCCCCAAAGAGTAAGGTAAGGAGAGAGTGGACTATGGGTGATCAGGGGGTAGCAAATAGCTTTTTGTCAGTCATGTCCCTCATCATTACAATCTTACTAAGATGTGGAGAAGCAGAACCTCTCAAACCTTAAAACTCAAAGGGAGAGAGATGTTTAATTAAATCAGCTGTTGTTTTGCTTTATGTTTGGGTGCATGATGGCATGCATGTGTTTGTGTGTGTGTGTGCGCGCCTGTGTACTGTACTTGAGTGTGAGAGACAATTGAGAACAGAGGGGTGTTCTGTTTACACAAAAGGCTAATTAAGCAGAGACAGTACCGTTTCAGCATCTCTGGAGAACCCCTTCTCTCTTCTTCCCAGTGAGACAAAATGCACGTAACACACACACCAACACTCAACGTTCTCTCTCTCTCTTCCTTTTCTTTCAAATCTTTTTTTCTCTCTCTCTCCATGGCTCCAGTGTTTATCATGGAGGTGGCAGGTAGTGGGTATTAGCGTTAGGCCAGTAACCCGAAGGTTTGCTGGATCGAATCCCAGAGTTGACAAGGTAAAAAGCTGTTGTTCTGCCCCTGATGTCGATTAAGGCAGCCCTCCGCACCCCTCGAATATAGAAGGGTAGGGTTAAATGCGGGAGACACATTTCAGGTATTGCCCTTTCCTTCCCTTATCAGACAGGATGCTGGGGGAGTACCCAAGAGAAAGAGAAACCACCCAGAGTCACTGGGCTCATTGAACCAACATGCATTTTTTTCCCACTTACCCTTCCTCTCTCCCTCTATAATACAAATTATTGTATTATATGATTGCATTTTATTGAATGAAAAATACTGCATTTGAAGAAATACATTTTTGACATTTCCAATATATTTTTATTTCAAGATGTTGCCAACGTTATCTTGGTTGCACAAAATGGTCTCTCTCCCTCTATCTACTCGCTGCCCCACCTTTCTTTCTCCCCTCCCTCCCCCTTTCTGTTTCTCTTTGCGTCTGCAAACATGGTAGTGTAGTGGGGTGGCTGACCACAGGGCAGGGGGAACATGGTGGAAGCTCAATAAATCCTACTTATATACAGCGACATGGGCACCGAGCCAAGCAGATTGTTTTATTGGCTATAATGGCTTCCTCTTGGCAAAATATGTGTCGGGTGTGAGAGAGGGCTGGCGTGGATGGAGGGGGTAGGAATGAAGGGAGGGGGAGGGAATGTTATATATGACAATGATGGGCAGCTATAACTCAGTCTCACAATACTGATGGATCTTCTAGTGTGTGTGTGTCTGTGTGGAGGGGGTGGTGTGTGTGTGTCCGTGTGGAGGTGTGTGTCCGTGTGGAGGGGGTGGTGTGTGTGTCCGTGTGTGTCCGTGTGGAGGGGGTGGTGTGTGTGTCCGTGTGGAGGGGGTGGTGTGTGTGTCCGTGTGGAGGGGGTGTGTGTGTCCGTGTGGAGGGGGTGGTGTGTGTGTCCGTGTGGAGGGGATGGTGTGTGTGTCTGTGAGTTGGGGATGGTGTGTGTGTCTGTGCACGTGTGTGTGCACGTATGAGTGTCTTCCTTACAAGCCCACTGATTGGACAGGTCATTGTAAATCAGAGTATCAAATAGGCTTCCTGAAACGGATGTGTCAACTCACACTGACCCGTGAGGTTCAACCAATAGCATTGCATGTCACACAAATCTAGTTGTGAGCATTATGCCTCTTGCCAAGTCAGACTTCACCCACTATCCCACCTAAATCTCTATACAGTATAATCTCTATACAATCTCATCTCTCTTCGTAGTCTGGCCTTTTTAGTTGAGGCTATTGAGGGGAGGACGACTCATAATAATGGCTGGAACGGCGGGAATCGAATGGCATCAAGCCATGTGTTTGATGTACTTGATACCATCCACTTATTCCGCTCCAGCCATTACCCCGAGCCGTCCTGCTCAATTAAGATGCCAGAAAATCTCCTGTGAGCCTTTCATATACAGAACCAGACAAAAGTGTGGACACACCTACTCAATCAAGGGATTTTCTTTATTTTTACTGTTGTCTACGTTGTAGAATAATAGTGAAGACATCAAAACTATGAAATAACACATTTGGAATCACGTAGTAACCAAAAAAAAAGTGTGAAATCAAAATATATTTTATCATTGAGATTCCTCAAAGTTTTTTATTTCACCTTTATTTAACCAGGTAGGATAGTTGAGAACACCTTTATTTAACCAGGTAGGATAGTTGAGAACACCTTTATTTAACCAGGTAGGATAGTTGAGAACACCTTTATTTAACCAGGTAGGATAGTTGAGAACACCTTTATTTAACCAGGTAGGATAGTTGAGAACACCTTTATTTAACCAGGTAGGATAGTTGAGAACAAGTTCTCATTTACAACTGCCACCTGGCCAAGATAAAGCAAAGCAGTTTGACACATACAACAGAGTTACACATGGAGTAAAACAAACATGCAGTCAATAAAACAGTAGAAAAATAAGTATATATACAATGTGAGCAAATGAGGTGAGAAGGGAGGTAAAGGCATAAGGCCATGGTGGCAAAGTAAATACAATTTAGCAAGTAAAACACTGGAATGGTAGATTTGCAGTGGAAGAATGTGCAAAGTAGAAATAGAAATAATGGGGTACAAAGGAGCAAAATAAATAAATACAGTAGGGGAAGAGGTAGCTGTTTCGGATAAATTATAGATGGGCTATGTACAGGTGCAGCAATGTGGGAGCTGCTCTGACAGCTGGTGCTTAAAGCTAGTGAGGGAGATGTGTTTCCAGTTTCAGAGATTTCTGTAGTTCGTTCCAGTCATTGGCAGCAGAGAACTGGAAGGAGAGGCAGCCAAAGGAAGAATTGGTTTTGTGGGTGACCAGAGAGATATACCTGCTGGAGAGCGTGCTACAGGTGGGTGCTGCTATGGTGACCAGCGAGCTGAGATAAGGGGGGACTTTACCTAGCAGGGTCTTGTAGATGACCTGGAGCCAGTGGGTATGGCAACGAGTATGAAGCGAGGGCCAGCCAACAAAAGCATACAGGTCGAAGTGGTGGGTAGTATATGGGGCTTTGGTTACAAAACGGATGGCACTGTGATAGACTGCATCCAATTTATTGAGTAGGGTATTGGAGGCTATTTTGTAAATGACATCGCCGAAGTCGAGGATCGGTAGGATGGTCAGTTTTACAAGGGTATGTTTGGCAGCATGAGTGAAGGATGCTTTGTTGCGAAATAAGAAGCCAATTCTAGATTTAACTTTGGATTGGAGATGTTTGATGTAAGTCTGGAAGGAGAGTTTACAGTCTAACCAGACACCTAGGTATTTGTAGTTGACAACACATATTCTAAGTCAGAACCGTCCAGTGTACTGATGTTGGATGGGCGGGCAGGTGCAGGCAGCGATCGGTTGAAGAGCATGCATTTAGTTTTACTTGTATTTAAGAGCAATTGGAGGCCACAGACAGAGAGTTGTATGGCATTGAAGCTTGTCTGGAGGGTTAACACAGTGTCCAAAGAAGGGCCAGAAGTATACAGAATGGTGTCGTCTGCGTAGAGGTGGATCAGAGACTCACGAGCAGCAAGAGCGACATCATTGATTTATGCAGAGAAGAGACGGTCCAAGAATTGAACACTGTGGCACCCCCATAGAGACTGCCAGAGGCCCGGACAACAGGCCCTCCGATTTGACACACTGAACTCTATCAGAGAAGTAGTTGGTGAACCAGGCGAGGCATCGTTTGGGAAACCAAGGCTATCGAGTCTGCCGATGAGGATGTGGTGATTGACAGAGTCAAAAGCCTTGGCCAGGTCAATGAATACGGCTGCACAGTACAGAATGAGACTGTTTCTTATTGATGGCGGTTAAGATATCGTTTCGGACCTTGAGCGTGGCTGAGGTGCACCCATGACCAGTGCTGAAAGCAGATTGCATAGAGGAGAAGGTGCGGTGGGATTCGAAATGGTCGGTAATCTGTTTGTTGACTTGGCTTTCGAAGACCTTAGAAAGGCAGGGTAGAATAGATATAGGTCTGTAGCAGTTTCGGTCAAGAGTGTGTCCCCCTTTGAAGAGGGGGATGACCGCAGCTGCTTTCCAATCTTTGAGAATCTCAGACGACACAAAAGAGAGTTTGAACAGGCTAGTGACAGGGTTTGCAACAATTTCGGCAGACAATTTTAGAAAGAAAGGGTCCAGATTGTCCAGCCCGGCTGATTTGTAGTGGTCCAGATTTTGCAGCTCTTTCAGAACATCAGATGACTGGATTTGGGAGAAGGAGAAATGGGGAAGGCTTTGGGAGAGTTGCTGTGGGGGGTGCAGTGCTGTTGACCGGGGTAGGGGTAGCCAGGTGGAAAGCATGGCCATCCATAGAAAATGCTTATTGAAATTCTCAATTATTGTGGATTTATCGGTGGTGACAGTGTTTCCTAGCCTCAGTGCAGTGGGCAGCTGGGAGGAGGTGCTCTTATTCTCCATGGACTTTACAGTGTCCCAGAACTTTATTGAGTTTGTGTTGCAGGAAGCAAATTTCTGCTTGAAAAAGCTAGCCTTGGCTTTTCTAACTGCCTGTGTATATTGGTTTCTAGCTTCCCTGAAAGTTGCATGACACGGGGGCTGTTCAATGCCAATGCAGGACGCCATAGGTTGTTTTTGTGTTGGTCAAGGGCAGTCAGGTCTGGAGAGAACCAAGGGCTGGATCTGTTCCTGGTTCTACATTTCTTGAATGGGGCATGCTTATTTAAGATGGTGAGGAAGGAATTTTTTTAAATAACCAGGCATCATCTCCTGACGGGATGAGGTCAATATCCTTCCAGGATACCCTGGCCAGGTCGATTAGAAGGGCCTGCTCGCGGAAGTGTTTCAGGGAGCGTTTGACAGTGATGAGGCAATGAAGCAGTGATCGCTGAGATCTTGGTTGAAAACAGCAGAGGTGTATTTAGAGGGCAAGTTGGTTAGGATGATATCTATGAGGGTGCCCGTGTTTACAGCTTTGGGGTGGTACCTGTTAGGTTCATTGATCATTTGTGTGAGATTGAGGCCATCAAGCTTATATTGTAGGATGGCAGGGGTGTTAAGCATGTTTCAGTTTAGGTCGCCTAGCAGCACGAACTCTGAAGATAGATGGGGGGCAATCAGTTCACATATGGTGTCCAGAGCACAGCTGGGGGCAGAGGGTGTTCTATAGCAGGCGGCAATGGTGAGAGACTTGTTTTTAGAGAGATGGATTTTTAAAAGTAGAAGTTTAAATTGTTTGGGTACAGACCTGGATTGTAGGACAGAACTCTGCAGGCTATCTCTGCAGTAGATTACAACACCGCCCCCTTTGACCGTTCTATCTTGTCTGAAGATGTTGTAGTTAGGGATGGAGATTTCAGAATTTTTTGGTGGTCTTCCTAAGCGAGGATTCAGACACGGCTAGAACATCCGGTTTGGCAGAGTGTGCTAAAGCAGTGAATAAAACAAACTTAGGGAGGAGGCTTCTAATGTATGCATGAAACCAAGACTATTACGGTTACAGAAGTCATCAAAAGAGAGCGCCTGGGGAATAGGAGTGGAGCTAGGCACTTCAGGGCCTTGATTCACCTCTACATCACCAGAGCTAGAGGAGGAGTAGGATAAGGGTACGGCTAAAAGTTATGAGA